>NW_027195054.1:360000-500000 GCF_038502225.1 Cherax quadricarinatus
ATTGCTCAATACTTATAATATAGTATAAAACTAAGTATTATTATTTTCATGTACCTTGCTATGATTTTTATCTGCTTCCTATACATCTGACACATATCCATATCTATTTTATTGTGAATATCATTAATGTCTTGCATGCATTTTATTTGTGTGCAAGGGGCTTGGACTTCCAGCAAGCGTGAGAGCATGCTAGGATGGAGTGGAGACAAATGGCTTTTATGACTTCATGTGTTGTTGGACTGTGAGCAAAATACCATTTATGAAGGGATTCAGGGAAACTGGCAAGCCGACCTTGAGTCCTGGAGGTGGGAAGTATAGTGTCTGTACTCTGAAGGTGTGCTGATATGTTGAAGTTTTTTAACTAGTGGAAGTGTGCCTCTGGCAAGACAGTTGTGTGTAAATATCAAATATTGTAATAGTACTGTTTAAAAAATGTAGTGTTGGTGTGACTTTTAGAAATTTTCTAACTATGAGAGAACCAACACACAGGTTGGAGTGGCATCATAATATGGCATAGTGTAAAACAATTGGAGAATGTAATAGAGAAAAAAATCTGTTTTAATCACACCAGATAAGAAGTGTATCGGCATGAATGGAGGACTATGAAATAAGTAAATGTTGTGGGTTCCTATAATTGTGAAATTCAAGGGTGACTTGGCTACAATAGAGCTGATAAGTGGATTGTAAGAGACGCAGCATCGGCTGGAATGGTGGCACACCTCATGTATTTAAGCTTCCCAGTTAACTACAGTAGATTGCTAGGTTGGCCAGCCTCTAGTATATCTGTCTGTTATGGAAGCGTTAGGATGTGAGACCCAAGAAATATTTGGGTAAGTGTTCATTAAAAATTTTGTATTCATAATGTTGGAATTATTGTGCAATATAAAAACTGATACATGTACTCGCGAAATCGTAATGACACGATTGCAAACAAACCATACCACGGACAGGGATAGAACCCCGTCAACTAATTACATGAATACCACCTGGTGGTTCACACTTACACTAAATCACCCATTTGACCATAAACAGAAATATCAATCTTAATCTTAAAATAATGAATCCTAACTAGTCATAAGTTGGCCTGTGATACTCCAATACTGAAGCTATGTATTGTGCAAAAACAAAAGCATTCACATTGCTAAACTCACAAACTAGTATTTAGTCACTTAGCCATAATACTAACTTACCTCATAATTTGTAATATTTTAAAGTTAAGAATTAATCTAAGTCTGCCTGAAATGCCTAGCCATGCTAGGTGTTCTAGTGGCCCCCTCTGTAATTAGTATTTTAAAACATGTAAACCACACAGTATCCAAATTCTGTAAACTCAGCATTGTAATCCTTATACAGAATAAACTTCGATTTGATTTGATTTGATTTGATGATCTGCTGGTTAGCTAGCTGGCCCAGTGGCTAACGCGATGGTCTGGAGTTTTGAGACTCTCTGATCGCAGGTTCTATCCCCGTACGTGGTATGGTTTGATACATGTAATTTATGTACATTATATATGTTCGCCTATAAATGTGTATATTTTGTGGACCAAACTACTAGATAGTTCAATTCAATTCAAATTCAAAGTTTATTCTCTATAAGGATTACAATGCTGAGCTTACAGAATTTGATTGTGTGGTTTACATGTAGTAAAATAATAATTACAGAGGGTGCCACTAGTAGTCAATTAATAATCCATATACAGTCCGCAAACATAATTTACCAGTATTACTGGTTTAAATTTAATTCATAACTATTTCAAGGTCTAGCTTATGTGAGCATGGGATGAGTGGGTGGGTACAGAAGGAGGGATACTGTTGCAACCCAGTATCCCTAAAACCCTACCCATCTCTGAGGTACAACTATCAATAAGTGTTATATCTGTTTTAGTTGTGTCCTCCCCAATAATTCAGGACTGTACCTGTAAACTTCATATACATAACTTCTCACAATAGTGATGGAGTGAATAATGATGAAAGTGCCCCGTGCCCGTGCTTAACGGCCGATGTGTTAATAAAAAAAAAAAACTATTATAGTCCTGGAAGTGACATGAATGAGTGATGGATGTCAGTGACATGAATGAGTGATGGATGTCAGTGACATGAATGAGTGATGGATGTCAGTGACATGGATGAGTGATGGATGTCAGTGACATGGATGAGTGATGGATGTCAGTGACATGGATGAGTGATGGATGTCAGTGACATGAATGAGTGATGGATGTCAGTGACATGGATGAGTGATGGATGTCAGTGACATGGATGAGTGATGGATGTCAGTGACACGGATGAGTGATGGATGTCAGTATCACGGATGATTGATGGATGTCAGTATCACGGATGATTGATGGATGTCAGTATCACGGATGATTGACAGATGTCAGTGACAGCGGTATAGGAAACACGGGGTTGTGGCTGTGGGTAACGGGAAGTGGGTGATATTGATGTGGGTGACACTGATGCGAATGATAACGAGGATGTGAGTGATAACAGGGATGTGGGTGCGGAGAAATTTTCTCCAGGAGGGGGTATCAGCCCCCTTCAGCCCTTTTCAGCCCTGAGGGACCCAGCCCTCTCATAAGGGGCAAATATCTTGTTTACTGCTACAGCAAGTAATTGATCCCAGATGCAATAAGAGTATGTGATGTGGTCAAGCGACCGCTGCTCCTTGCAAGAGTCCAGTGTTGCAGAGTGTAGTTTAATAAGAGACCGTCCATCTCTTACCATCACAGGACAATTAAGGAAAATCCTGCTCCCACTTTATTACCATGTAAAGATAGTGGACATTATTGTCTATGCTTAAGACAGCAAGAATTAAGCATTCTGCTTTGGTTCATGGAAGAAGTTTGGCAAGGAAGCAAAAAGTACTAGGTCAGCTTTTCCTTTATGTTCTAGGGGCATTGCAGTGGCATAGGATGCTGTGAGGTCAGATTACTTTTCACCCTACCCGGAGTCACACTGATGCCAGGATAACCAACAAAGAACACTGATCCATGCGTTAGTGTGAACAAAGTGTCTCATTGTTATGGGGCTATAGGACCCAACATTTATTTATAAGTAACAGTTACTCTGGAATACCTAATTATATTGAATTGATGGGGACTTTGCTCTAAATGTCAGAAGGACTGATCAACCTTATGACTGAGAGGCAGCTGGGTCAAGCCTATTTTTCTCAATATAATAGGTTATACTATAGACACACAAACACAATTTAAATAAGTAGTTTATAAAGTTTATAAAGTAAAATTAAGGTGTGGTAGAATTGTGGTAACTGGAGAATTGTGCTTGGCAACAGTCTTTTGTTTTGGTGGGAGGAGCTTAGGTAGGCTTCTCTCTCTCTCCCTCTCTCTGACTCTCTCTCTCTGTGGCTGACCTTCAACCTGGCAGGATCTCTGGGTCCTTCTCCTAACTTTTGGGGCATCATGTGTGCTCCAGGGGTGAGTTTTTATAATTTAAGTTGTGGCCACCATACCCAGGGTGACTAAAGTGTGTCAAAACACTGGTTAGCCCAGAGTTATGTCCAGAGAGAAGGACAAAAGTTAATAAGGTACACCATGTGGGAGAACAGCTATGGAGTGTGTAGATCTTTGTTTTTAAAGTGTGAGGCTGTAATTGTATATTCTGTACATATCTATTGAGAATACAGTTATATTTTTATAGTAGTAGTTTACATAACCTGTGAAGAGGGCTGGTGAAAGGATATCAGACACACTCAGGATGATCAGCCATAATGTAAGTATTACCCCTAGACAAATAAGGCCATTAAGTAAAAGCTACCCCACACTAGAACATGTAGTGAGAACCTTACTATCAAAGTAATAAGGACAACCAACGTAACATGGGGGCCTGTTCGGGAGAGTTATTTGACTGCTAAAATAACTCAAAACATTCTTTGAACTATATGTGCTGGTATGGGGGTAATAACAGTTGCATGTTTCTGGTAGAAGATTTACCAAGGTGGTGTCAGTGGAAGTGTTGTTTTCATATATTAGTTTACAGGTTGTTTTTCTCCTAAGGTGGGAGAAAGGTTGAGTAACACATTTTTGTTGTGGTTATGGTAAGTGCTATGTGCATAGTTTACATTCAATTTGTGTTATTTTATGTGCCTGTAGGAACTTTGTCCACTGATACTGTAAGAGGGAAGCAAGTGTTTAAAGATAAAAACTATGTCAGAAGATGAGTCTTCAGATTTTTTAGGCTTCAGGGAAGAAGGTAATAATTCATCAGTAAACATGCCTGTTAACAGTGAACATGAGGGATCACCTACTCCAGGTGATATGGAAATGGAGAGAATGAGACTGAAATTAACTGTACTAGAGGCTGAAATGAAATTAATGAAAGCTAAGGAGGAAGAACGTCAGAGGTTAGGAGGTTCAGAACAAGAGCCTGAGCAGTACTTTAACATAACTAAAGCTGCAAATTTTGTCCCTAAGTTTACAGAGAGTGACCCAGATAGATATTTTTCTTTTTTTGAGAAGACTGCTTTGGAGCAAGGATGGCCCAAACAGAAGTGGGCTACCCTAGTTCGCACGCAACTTGTGGGTAAAGGATTCCAGAGAGTAGAGACTCTGGAGGGGCAAAATTTTTCTGATTATGATAAGATTAAAGAGGAAGTATTGCTTGCATACCAAATGATACCTGAGAAATATAGACAAAGTTCAGGAATCAAAAATTTCAGGATGGGCAGACCTTAACTGAGTTTGGGAATGAGAAACTGTTCCTTTTTAAGAAATGGGTTTGTTCTAAAGGAGTTAATAAAGACTATAACAAATTAGTAGATCTGATGGTTCATGAGGAATTGTACAATACAATCCCTGTTGACCTCAGAGAGTATCTGGAGGACAAAAACCCAGATAATCTTTCAGAAGCACTGGATCTAGGTGACAGATTCTTGGCTCGCAGGGAATTGGTAAGTAAAAACAGTCATGCTGCTTCTGAAAATTTACCCACTCATTCTAAACCTTATTCCAAGTCCTATGGTCATAAAGGTAAGTGGAACAAGAATTTTCAGGGACAAATGAAGGCTGAGGTGCCCTCTAAAATAGAAGGAAAAGGTAAGTCAGCTGGAGTTCAAAGTTTACCTAGACAATCAGATAATTTTTCAGGTCCTCGAGTAAACAGTACCAGTCCTACACCAAATGGTAAAAATACCTTTAAGAGTTATGCCTGTTACTACTGTAACAAAACTGGACACACTCAAAAGTTTTGCTGGTCAAGGCGGCGAGATCAGGAAAGGGAGGAACCACCTCAGAGGACTCTAACTGCAGAGATACATCCAGTTGCCTGCATTAGGTCTTCAAGGTGAGGAGGAACCTTTGGATCTAGACCCCAGGATGTGTATATTTTCCAGTAGGTCCACAGTTGGTTTGCAAAAGGATGTAGGCAGAGTTGAGAACATACTGTCCTTGAGAGATGGATGTAGCACCTACTCTTTGCTACGTGCTGGAGTGCTGCCAGTGTCTAAGGATACCTATACTGGGGTAGATATATTGTTGAAGGGTATTACGGGTTCAACCACAAGGACACCTGTACACAAATTATGGGTAGAATCTGCATACCAAGTTGGCTATCTCCCTGTAGGTATCTCAAATGAAATTCCCTTCGAAGGGGTCGACCTCTTATTAGGGAATAATGTTATGGGCCTGTTAGACAGTGAGGAACAACTAGTTTGGGGGAAACCAAATCCCAAATGTTGGGAGGAAATGGCTAGGAAAACCCTGCCAGACCTTCTCCCTGATGGTTCCACCATGAGAAGTATGGCTCATGATCATGCTACCAACAGTCTTCATGATATTTCTCATGAGGATGGTGAGGGCTTAAGTTTGGTAACTCTGCTTTCTGATGTTGAACTGCAGTCAACTGAAGAAAAGGATGTTCCAGCCAGAGCTGAGCATGATTGGAGAATGGATCAGTTAAATAGTGTGAGAGAGGCTGCACCTGCTAGGGTGCAATTAATTTCTGTGCAGGAAAATGTCGCTGTTGCTGAGGAAGAGATTTTACAGTTAAATAAGTGTTTTCATTTCAGGGAGGAAACTCTTACAAAGAATTCACCTCTGTTTGCAGTATCGATGGAAGGAGAACAAGGGTTTTATCCCCAGATGGCGATGTCCAAGGTTTCCAGGCATTTCTTCTGGTCTCAACTGTGGGAGACTGTCAGAGAGTATATTGAGACCTATCATGACTTTCAAATTATAGGGAAACCTAGTCGAAGTATTAAACCTGTTCCCCTTCAGGCTATTTCAGCACCAGGTGAACTCTTCAGGAAGCTGGTAGTAGATGTACTTGGTCCATTCCCAAGGACCAAACTGGGAAATGATTATTTACTCACAAATATTTGCTCCACTACCAGGTACCTGGAAGCAGTCCCTCTACATAAGATAACTGCTCATGTAGTCTTAAGGGTTTTGATGAAGTTCTTTTTTCATGTTGGTTTTCCACAAGCAGTGCAAAAAGACCAGGGGCCTAACTTTACCTCAAAGTCTTTTAGAAATGTTTTGAAGGAATTAAAAGTAGAGCCTAACTTTGCAATGGCCTATCACCCTCCATCTCAAGGGGAAATAGAGAAATTACATCAAGCCCTCAAGACAATGATGCAAGCCTATGGTATAGACAATACTAACAACAGGGATGAGAGGATCCCTTTCTTTGTATTTGCTGAGTGGGGAAGCACTCTGGAATCTCTGAGCTATTGGCTTGGGGAGGATGGTGATGCTCCCCCCTCGGAGCTTTTTCTCAGTTTCAGATACTGTTTGGCTCGTATGAGGTGGATGGTACCAGTGAACGTGCCCATCAACCAGACCAGGATGATGGTGTGGGACCATAATGTGAACCATGATACTCTGGAGGCTGGAGGGGAAGTGCTGATACTGGAGCCAATTCATGTGAAAATCTGTATGGCAAGTTGCTGTGAGCTGAACATGTTGTGGGGGAAGTTCCCAGGGGTTAGATATAAAACCCACACCCCCAAGCAAGAAAAGAATGAGTATAGTGTACACAGTAACCGGTTAAAGGGTTTGAAGTTATGTCAAAAATTCAGAGAGACCAATGTTTTAATGGAATGTAAAGGGCTGCAAAACAATAATCTGTATGAAATAACAAAAGTGTATTTAAGAAATAACATGTGTGTAAAAGATTTTGGGAAATGCATGCTTGGTTTTAATGAGAAAAATGTTGGAGAGTTGGCTCAGCCACCTTGGAACTTTATAGAAGTTTGGGATGTCAGTAATGGGGAAAAGTTGAAACCCCATGAAGAAATTGTTAAGAAAGCTGAGCCAATTCAACAATTTTTGTGTGGGAAAAATCTGTATGAAAAATTGGAGATGGAGGAAGAAAAATTCTTCCAACACCAGTTTGTAGTGCTTAGTGAGTCAGTGGGCATTCCCATGCTTCATGGTTGCCAAATTAGATGGCACCCTGGGCATAAACACTGACTACCACAAAGTACGTTTAACAACTAAGGTTTACAGGATTAGAAAGACTGATACTGATACTTATGCACTAAGAGATGCAAATATTTTAAATAAATTAAAACATGGGGCAGGAAGATGTGATTTCCATGGCCTGTGTTCCAGTACCATTTTAATGTGTGTAATGCAAATTGTGTTCATTGTGTGCTTAAAATTTGTGTGTGAGATGGAACGTGATGGTATTTGTGTAAACTTGATGTATCCAACCTGGGTGCAAAGAGATGTTTTTGGTGTTTGTTGTTGCACTGCGAGAGGTTGCAGAACTGTTACTATCAACGAGCAACCTTCTAAATTTAAATGTCAACATTTTACCACAGGAAAGAAAATTTTCATTTTGGGACTGGCTATTCAGCATTTCTACATGTCTCAGGATCTCTTCACCCTGTTCCTGTATATAGTGACTAAAATTGGACTCTTAAAATGGGCTTTGTTCCTACAGCCTTTTAATTTGGAAGCCAAATATATAAAAGGCTCAGTGAATGTGGTTGCTGATGCTCTCTCTAGAAGTTTCATGTAGATGCATGGTGCGTACTTTGTACATAGTGTTTGTCATGTGCTGACCTTGTTGTTTTTGCAGTGGTGAACTCTCGGCGAGCCTGAGTACTCTCTACCAGCCATCTGACTGTGAAGGAGTCGAGTCAGAGCCAAAAGTGTGATGAGGGTCAGGGTGTACGTAAATGTGAGTTGAGGCAGTAGTTGACAACCTTTGGTAACATGAGACGTTCAGGAAGGTATGTGATGTTGTGTCTTGGTGTGCTCTATATACAAAACGGCCCGACGATTTGCCTTTGTGGTCCCTTGGACCCCTCCATGTTCTATGTCAGCCTCCTCTTCGTAAGTTTGGAGGATCTGTGTGGAGTAGGACCTTGGAAGATGGGGTTGAGTGCCTGACCATGTTAAGGATCGTGAGTGTTGACTGGAAGTCTCACTGTTTGGTTCGGCCACCAAGTGAGAGACACCTTGACATGTTTGTGAAGTTTCCTGCCTGGTGTACACCTGACTGCTCTGGATTTGGCTCTACTCTCGTCTCCTGATCAGGAAGATGCCACCCTGGAGTACCAGTTGCTTGCTGGATTACCGTAGCAGAGGCACAGGCCTGTTGGTGCAGGCTTTCACAGTGGGCATTGTGTGCAATTCTTGCATTGTAATGTGTATTGTTTTTTAAAAAAGCCACTAAAATTGTAAATAGTTACACACTTGAGTATATGGGTATGGTTAAAATGCTTTTCTATAAAAAATTCTGCAATCTGTTGTAAATAACAGTAAAGTGAAGAGTAGTTATGGTGCTGGGAAAAATGTAGCATTTCTAGTAGTCTTGTTTACCACCTTCAGACTTAAGCAATATACCTTTTACTAGCCGTATCCTGAGGGACACGGCTAGCGTTTGTGAGACTTCGTCTGGAGGTGGGGGTGTTATGGGGCTATAGGACCCAACATGTATTTATAAGTAACAGTTACTCTGGAATACCTAATTATATTGAATTGATGGGGACTTTGCTCTAAATGTCAGAAGGACCTTATGACTGAGAGGCAGCTGGGTCAAGCCTATTTTTCTTAATATAATAGGTTATACTATAGACACATAAACACAATTTAAATAAGTAGTTTATAAAGTTGTATTTCTTTTTGTAAAAGTAAAATTAAGGTGTGGTAGAATTGTGGTAACTGGAGAATTGTGCTTGGCAACAGTCTTTTGTTTTGGTGGGAGGAGTTTAGGTAGGCTTCTCTCTCTCTCTCTCCCTCTCTCTGACTCTCTCTCTCTGTGGCTGACCTTCAACCTGGCAGGATCTCTGGGTCCTTCTCCTAACTTTTGGGGCATCATGTGTGCTCCAGGGGTGAGTTTTTATAATTTAAGTTGTGGCCACCATACCCAGGGTGACTAAAGTGTGTCAAAACACTGGTTAGCCCAGAGTTATGTCCAGAGAGAAGGACAAAAGTTAATAAGGTACACCATGTGGGAGAACAGCTATGGAGTGTGTAGATCTTTGTTTTTAAAGTGTGAGGCTGTAATTGTATATTCTGTACATATCTATTGAGAATACAGTTATATTTTTATAGTAGTAGTTTACATAACCTGTGAAGAGGGCTGGTGAAAGGATATCAGACACACTCAGGATGATCAGCCATAATGTAAGTATTACCCCTAGACAAATAAGGCCATTAAGTAAAAGCTACCCCACACTAGAACATGTAGTGAGAACCTTACTATCAAAGTAATAAGGGACAACCAACGTAACACTCATAAAACACGATAAACACTTAGAGAAGTGTGATAGCTTCTTTAGTGATAAGATTGTGAACAATAAAGACAAAGCTTGTGGAACATAGTGTACTAGTGTGCGTATTCCTAGACTATGGAAGACGTGGACATCCAAGGACACTTCAGCTTCTATCAAGTCACCGATACCTGTCGAGGGTGTAAAGAACACCATAGCTCATGCTACAAGAGCATGGTAGGTTACAGATTTCTTGCTGAAACCTTTATCAAATTATTCAGAAGGTTTGCAGCCAGAAGGGCATGTTCCAGACTGATGATTTCAGATAATGCAACGAACTTTGTTGCTGGTGCTGTTCATATAAGCAAGATCTTTGATCAACCAGAAGTACAACAGATGCTGAATCAACGCAGTTGTCGTTGGAGATACATTCATCCTAAATCTCCATGGCACAGCAGATTTTATGAAAGAATGATCAGCATTGTAAAACGTTGTTTAACGAAGACTCTTCATCATCAGAGAATCAACTTAGAAGAATTCCGTACAGTTGTGACTGAAATAGAAAATAGTGTCAACAACAGACCTCTAACTTATGTTACCGATGATCTGGACAATTTAGAAGTGTTAAGTCCATCTCATTTACTCCATGGCAGAGGGCTCGAACCTCTTCCTCCCATGAATGATAAAGAAATCATAGAGGATCCTACTTCGAACCTGAGCAACTCAGATGTAAATTCAAACACCTTAATAAAATGATTGAACGTTGGGAGAAAATTTGGCGAGAAGACTATCTCACTTCATTGAGAGAACACTTCTATGGAGCTGGTGCTCTTGAAAATCATAAGTCCTTAAGAACTGGTGACAGTGATTATTGACAATGTTGGTCTGAGGTCCCAATGACCACTTGGAAAAATTGTGACCATATACCCTGATGCAAATGGAATCATCAGGACAGTTGATGTTTTGAGCAAAGGTGTAGTGAATAAGCGGACAATAAATAAACAAGTGTCGTTAGAATTACACAGTGTTGAAAATAAAATTAGTGATTCTCCAGAAATCACACAGACTAAAGCTGTTCAGAAAAGACAAGCAGCAGTGGTGGCGAGTGAGAAAGTCAAATTAATGTTAAGTGATGAATAGTTCACCTGCAGCGAACCTCCGCTGCCTCCCAGCGTGGAGAAATTTTCTCCACGCCCCTTTCAGCCCTGAGGGGCCCAGTCCTCTCAGAAGGGGCAAATATCTTGTTTACTGCTACAGCAAGTAATTGATTCCAGATGCAATACAAGTATGTGACGTGGTCAAGCGACTGCCGCTCCTTGCAAGAGTCCAGTGTTGCAAAGTGTAGTTTAATAAGAGACAGTCCATCTCTTACCGTTGCAGGACAATTAAGGAAAATCCTGCTTCCACTTTATTACCATGTGAAGATAGTGGACATTGTTGTCTATGCTTAAGACAGCAAGAATCAAGCATTCTGCTTTGGTTCATGGAGGAAGTTTGGCAAGGAAGCAAAAAGTACTAGGTCAGCTTTTCCTTTATGTTCTAAGGGCATTGCAGTGGTGTAGGACACTGTGAGGTCAGATTACTTTTCACCCTACCGGGAGTCACACTGACGCCAGGATAACCAACTAAGAACACTGATCAAATTCAAATTCAAATTCAAACTTTATTCTCTATAAGTATTACAATGCTGAGTTTACAGAATTTGGTTATTGTGTGGTTTACATGTAGTAAAATAATTAGAGTGTACCACTAGAACGCCTAGCATGGCTAGGCATTTCGGGCAGACTTATATTAAATCTTAGGTTTAAAATGTTACAAAATTATGAGATAAGTTGGTATTATGGCTAAGTGACTAAATACCAGTTGTGAGTTTTGCAATGTGAATGCTTTTGTTTTGGCACTATACATAGTTTCAGTATTGGAGTATCACAGGCCAACTTACGACTAGTTAAGATTCATTATTTTGAGATTGAGATTGATATTTCTGTTTATGGTCAAATGGGTCAGTGAGTGTAAGTGTGAACCACCAGGTGGTATTCGTATTATTAGTTGACATTGTGTATCAGGGAGATAAGATGTTTTCTGATGGTAGTTTTGAAGGTGATGAATGTGTCTGCAGTTTTGGAATTTTCAGGTAGGGTGTTCCAGATTTTAGGGCCTTTGACATACATTGAATTTTTGTAAAGGTTTAGTCGGACACGGGGAATGTCATAGAGATGTTTGTGTCTGGTGTTGTGCCTGTGGGTTCTATCACAACTATCAAGAAAGCGTTTTAGGTCAAGGTTAATATTGGAATTTAAGGTCCTGTAGATGTAGATTGCACAGTAGTAAGTGTGGATGTACTGAACAGGGAGTAAGTTTAGATCTATGAAGAGTGGGGGGAGGGGGTGTTGCCAGGGATGGGATTTAGTGATTATTCTTACTGCGGCTTTTTGTTGGGTTATTATTGGCTTTAGGTGTGTTGCTGCAATTGAACCCCAAGCACAGATAGCATAGGTGAGGTATGGATATATAAGTGAATGGTATAGTGTGAGAAGGGCAGTTTGCGGCACGTAGTATCGTATCTTGGAGAGGATCCCAACCGTTTTGGATACTTTTTTGGTTGTGTGTTGGATAAGGGTGCTGAAGTTCAGGTTGTTGTCGAGGTATAGGCCTAGGAATTTGCCCTCATTATGCCTGGTAATTAGAGTGTTGTCGATCTTAATGTTAATTTGCGCATCTCCTGCTCTGCTACCAAACATAATGTAGTACGATAGTGTGAACGAAGTGTCTCGCAAAACATGATAAACACTTACAGAGAAGTGTGATCAGCTTCTTTAATGATAAGATTGTGAACAATAAAGACAAACCTTGTGGGACATAGTGTACCAGTGTGCGTATTCCTTAAACTATGGAAGATGTGGACATCCAAGGACACTTCAGCTTCTATCAAGTCACCGATACCTGTTGAGGGTGTAAAGAACACCATAGCTCACACTACAAGAGCAAGGTAGGTTATGGATTTCTTGTAGTATGGGGGACTGTGCAGTTCTTGTGTCGCAAGGAGTTTGTAATTAACTTATAGTCGGCAGCAAGGTGCAGACTTATGAGTCTACACAAGTAAGTGTTGTCAGCAATCAGTGTATGAAATATGCTGACATAATACCCCCTAGGGGTAATTTATAATCATACATAATATACCATTTCATCCCGTTGCAAAGTAGTTAAGACTTCTCAAGACCTCTCCTGCAGGGGCGGCTGTGTCGGCAATGAGTTGTCTCTCCAAGCTAAGTACCCCCTATATTTAATCTTTAACCTTAACTGGTAAACCATTTCTTAAGTGGGTGACACAGATGTGAGTGATACGGATGTGGGTGAAAACAATGTAGGTGATACAGGGATGTGGGTGACATGGGGATGTGGGTGACACAGATGAGGGTGACATGGATGGGGTGGCATGAGGATGCGGGTAATAGATGAGTGACAAGAATGTGGGTGGCATGGGGATGTGGGTGACACAGATATAAGACACAGGGATATGGTGTGACAGATGAGTGATGTGGGTGATACAGGGATGTGGGTGATACAGGGATGTGGGTGATACGGGGATGTGGGTGATACGGGGATGTGGGTGATACGGGGATGTGGGTGATACGGGGATGTGGGTGATACGGGGATGTGGGTGATACGGGGATGTGGGTGATATGGGGATGTGGGTGACACGGGGATGTGAGTGACACAGGGATGTAGGTGACACTGGTATTAGAGTAACACGGGGGATGTGACATATGGGTGAATCACTAAAACCTCCCCACCCACCCGGGTTTAGTGCTTTCCCCATGTCACACAGATCAGTGTAACCAAAAAATCGTCACGAATTTCTATGATAAAAATATAGCAACCTATAAAACCTAAACAATTTAAAAATATATATAAAAAACTTTCACTGCAACATCAGTTTAGTTCAATATCTTAATTATGCACCCCATACCCATCCTGTGGGCAGTAGTCACCCCATACCCATCCTGTGGGCAGTAGTCACCCCATACCCATCCTGTGGGCAGTAGTCACCCCATACCCATCCTGTGGGCAGTAGTCACCCCATACCCATCCTGTGGGCAGTAGTCACCCCATACCCATCCTGTGGGCAGTAGTCACCCCATACCCATCCTGAGGGCGGTAGTCAACCCATACCCATCCTGTGGGCGGTAGTCACCCCATACGCATCCTGTGGGTGGTAGTCACTCCATACCCATTCTGAGGGTGGTAGTCACCCCATACCCATCCTGACGGCCGTAGTCACCCCTATACCCGTCCTGTGGGTGGTAGTCACCCCATACCCATCCTGTGGGTGGTAGTCACTTCATATGCATCCTGTGGGTGGTAGTCACTTCATATGCATCCTGTGGGTGGTAGTCACCCCATACCTATCCTGAGGGCAGTAGTCACCCCATACCCATTCTGAGGGTGGTAGTCACCCCATACCCATCCTGAGGGCGGTAGTCACTCCATACCCATCCTGAGGGCAGTAGTCACCCCATACCCATCCTGAGGGCGGTGGTCAACCCATACCCATCCTGAGGGCGGTAGTCACCCCATATGCATCCTGTGGGTGGTAGTCACCCCATACGCATCCTGTGGGTGGTAGTCACCCCCATACTAATCCTGAGGGCAGTAGTCACCCCATACCCATCCTGAGGATGGTAGTCACCCCATACCCATCCTGACGGCCATAGTCACCCCATACCCGTCCTGTGGGAGGTAGTCACCCCATACCTATCCTGTGGGTGGTAGTCACCCCATACGCATCCTGTGGGTGGTAGTCACCCCCATACTAATCCTGAGGGCGGTAGTCACCCCATACCCATGCTGAGGGCAGTAGTCACCCCATACCCATCCTGAGGGCAGTAGTCACCTTATGCCCATCCTGTGGGCAGTAGTCACTTCATACCCATCCTGAGGGCGGAAGTCACTTCATACCCATCCTGAGGGCGGTAGTCACCCCATACCCATCCTGAGGGCGGTAGTCACCCCATACCCATCCTGTGGGCAGTAGTCCTCTAATACCCATCCTGTGGGTGGCAATCACCACATACTCATTCTGAGGACGGTAGTCACCCCATACCCATCCTGTGGGCAGTAGTCACCCCATACCCATCCTGAGGGCGGTAGTCAACCCATACCCATCCTGTGGGCGGTAGTCACCCCATACGCATCCTGTGGGTGGTAGTCACCCCATACCCATCCTGTGGGTGGTAGTCACTTCATATGCATCCTGTGGGTGGTAGTCACCCCATACCTATCCTGAGGGTGGTAGTCACCCCATACCCATTCTGAGGGCGGTAGTCACCCCATACCCATCCTGAGGGCGGTAGTCACCCCATACCCATCCTGAGGGCAGTAGTCACCCCATACCCATCCTGAGGGCGGTGGTCAACCCATACCCATCCTGAGGGCAGTAGTCACCCCATACCCATCCTGTGGGCGGTAGTCACCCCATACCCATCCTGTGGGCAGTAGTCCTCTAATACCCATCCTGTGGGTGGCAATCACCACATACTCATTCTGAGGACGGTAGTCACCCCATACCCATCCTGTGGGCAGTAGTCACCCTATACCCATCCTGTGGGCAGTAGTCACCCCATACCCATCCTGAGGGTGGTAGTCACCCCATACCCGTCCTGTGGGCGGTAGTCACCCCATACCCATCCTGTGGGCGGTAGTCACTCCATACCCATCCTGTGGGCGGTAGTCACCCCATACCCATCCTGTGGGCAGTAGTCATCCCATAATTATCCTGTGGGCAGTAGTCACCCCATACCCATCCTGAGGGCAGTAGTCATCCCATAATCATCCTGTGGGCAGTAGTCACCCCATACCCATCCTGAGGGCGGTAGTCACCCCATACGCATCCTGTGGGCGGTAGTCACCCCATACCCATCCTTAGGGCGGTAATCACCCCATTCCCATCCTTAGGGCGGTAGTCAACCCATACCCATCCTGTGGGTGGTAGTCACCCCATACCCATCCTGTGGGCGGTAGTCACCCCATACCCATCCTGTGGGTGGTAGTCACCCCATACCCATCCTGAGGGCAATAGTCACCCCATACCCATCCTGTGGGCGGTAGTCACCCCATACGCATCCTCTGGGTGGTAGTCACTGCCATACCCATCCTGAGGGCGGTAGTCACCGATATACCCATCCTGAGGACGGTAGTCACCCCATACCCATCCTGTGGGCAGTAGTCATCCCATAATCATCCTGTGGGCAGTAGTCACCCCGTACCCATCCTGTGGGCGGTAGTCACCCCATACGCATCCTGTGGGCAGTAGTCACCCCATACCCATCCTGAGGGTGGTAGTCACCCCATACCCATCCTGAGGGCGGTAGTCACGCAATACCCATCCTGTGGGCGGTAGTCACCCCATATGCATCCTGTGGGCGGTAGTCACCCCATACGCATCCTGTGGGCGGTAGTCACCCCATACCCATCCTGAGGGCAGTAGTCACCCCATACCCATCCTGTGGGCGGTAGTCACGCAATACCCATCCTGTGGGCGGTAGTCACCCCATACCCATCCTGAGGGCAGTAGTCACCCCATACCCATCCTGTGGGCGGTAGTCACCCCATACCCATCCTGTGGGCGGTAGTCACCCCATACCCATCCTGACGGCCATAGTCACCCCCATACCAGTCCTGTGGGTGGTAGTCACCCCATACCCATCCTGTGGGTGGTAGTCACTTCATACGTATCCTGTGGGTGGTAGTCACCCCATACCCATTCTGAGGGCAGTAGTCAACCCATACCCATTCTGAGGGCAGTAGTCACCCCATACCCATCCTGAGGGCGGTACTCACCCCATACCCATCCTGACGGCGGTACTCACCCCATACCCATCCTATAGGCGGTAGTCACCCCATACCCATCCTGTGGGTGGTAGTCACCCCATACCCATCCTGAGGGCAGTAGTCACCCCATAGCCATCCTGTGGGCAGTAGTCTCCCCATACACATCCTGTGGGTGGTAGTCACCTCCATACCCATCCTGAGGGCGGTAGTCACCCCATACCCATCCTGAGGGCAGTAGTCACCCCATACCCATGCTGAGGGTGGTAGTCACCCCATACCCATGCTGAGGGCAGTAGTCACCCCATACCCATCCTGAGGGCAGTAGTCGCCCTATGCCCATCCTGTGGGCAGTAGTCACCCCATACCCATCCTGAGGGCGGTAGTCACCCCATACCCATCCTCAGGGCGGTAGTCACCCCATACCCATCCTCAGGGCAGTAGTCACCCTATACCCATCCTGTGGGCAGTAGTCACCCCATACCCATCCTGAGGGTGGTAGTCACCCCATACCCATCCTGTGGGCAGTAGTCATCCCCTGCTCTTCCTCATATACATCAATGACCTACCAAACGTATCCCAACACCTAAAACCCATTCTCTTTGCTGATGACACGACTTATGTCATCTCTCACCCTAATCTTGCCACCCTTAACACCATTGTGAATGAGGAGCTGATTAAAATATCGACTTGGATGACAGCCAACAAACTTACGCTTAACACTGACAAAACTTACTATATTATGTTTGGTAGCAGAGCAGGAGATGCACAAATTAACACTCTAATTACCAGAAATAATGGGGGAAAATTCTTATGCTTATACCTTGACAATAACCTGAATTTCAGCACCCATATCCAGCATATAGCCAAAAAAGTATCCAAAACGGTTGGGATCCTCTCCAAGATACGATACTACGTGCCGCAAAATGCCCTTCTCACACTATACCACTCACTTATTTATCCATACCTCACCTATGCTATTTGTGCTTGGGGATCAACTGCAGCAACACACCTAAAGCCAATAATAACCCAACAAAAAGCTGCAGTAAGAATAATCACTAAATCCCATCCCTGGCAGCACACCCCCCCACTCTTCAAAGATCTAAACTTACTCCCAGTTCAGTACATCCACACTTACTACTGTGCAATCTATATCTACAGGGCCTTAAACTCTAATATCAACCTTGAACTTAAACGCTTTCTTGATAGTTGTGACAGAACCCACAGGCATAACACCAGAAACAAACATCTCTATGACATTCCCCGTGTCCGACTAAACCTTTACAAAAATTCAATGTATGTGAAAGGCCCTAAAATCTGGAATACCCTACCTGAGAACTCTAGAACTGCAGACACATTCATCACCTTCAAAACTACCATTAGAAAACATCTTATCTCCCTGATACACCCCGTCAACTAACTTTACGAATACCACCTGGTGGTTCACACTTACACTCGCTCACTCATTTGACCATAAACAGAAATATTAACCTCAGTCTTAATATAATGAATCCTGTGAAACTCCAATACTGAAACTATATACTGTGCCAAAACAAAAGTATTCACATTTCTAAACTCACAAAATAGTATTTAGTCACTTAGCCATAATACCAACTTACCTCATAATTTGTAATATTTTACATTTAAGAATAAAACTAAGTATGCCCGAAATGCCTAGCCATGCTAAGCGTTCTAGTGGTACACTCTGTAATCTCAATTTTACTACATGTTAAACCAAACAATAACCAAATTTCTGTAAACTCAGCATTGTAATCCTTATAGAGAATAAACTTTGAATTTGAATTTGAATACCCATCCTGTGGGTGGCAGTCACCCCATACCCATCCTGAGGGCAGTAGGCACCCCATACCCATCCAGAGGGCAGTAGTCACCCTATACCCATCCTGAGGGCAGTAGTCACCCTATACCCATCCTGTGGGCAGTAGTCACCCTATACCCATCCTGTGGGCAGTCACCCCATACCCATCCTTAGGGCAGTAGTCACCCTATACCCATCCTGTTGGCAGTAGTCACCTTATACCCATCCTGTGGGCAGTAGTTACCTAATACCCATCCTGTGGGTGGTAGTCACCCCATACCCATCCTGTGGGCAGTGGTCACCCCATACCCATCCTGTGGGTGGTAGTCACCACATACCCATCCTGTGGGCAGTAGTCAAAAGATTACAGAGTTACATAATGAGTCCAGGGACTTGGCCCCAAAGTTATGATAGCTGAAAAAGTTACGAAAGTAATGAACTCGAGGTAGTTCTGGTGACAATCATGGTAGTTACAAAGGTAATGAACCATCTACTCGCCTATATATGGTTACAGTCATGAACAAATTACAAAATAATGAGCCACTGACATGTCCACACCCAGTCACAATTGTAATGATTTGTAAGTACAAATAATAAGTGGGTCGCACACACACGAGCACACCCCCTATCCTTCCCCCATCTATCTCCCCTTCCCTCCTCCCCTCCCCCTTCCCCTCCCCCTTCCCCTCCCCCTCCCACCTCCAAGTGCACGAACATTTACACACACACGGGCCAGGAGCTAGGACTCGACCCCTGCAACCTCAACTAGGTGAGTACACACACACACACACTCCTTCACTCTTCTTCATTTTTCTCCTCCCCTTCTTTCTCCTCCTCTTCCTCCTTCATTATCCATCAATTCCTTTCCCTCTCTCTCCTTATACTCCCTTGCACCCCCTAATCCCTCTTCCCCTCTGCTACTGTCCCACCTCCCACTCTATATCCTTCTGTCCCCCCTCCCTACCTCCTTCCCCCTTTCCCTCCATACAACACCCACCTGCACACCCACACACACTCCTGAAAATACATAAGTTCTTTTTGCGATAAAAAAAAAATTGGTTACCAGGGAGCAAGGTGTTGAACCAGGGGTCTTGTAGATGTATCTGGGAGGGAAGATTGGGAAGCTGAGTTCACAAAAAGGGAGGAAGAGTAGCGAAGGAAGTTTGAAGAGCTTGGCAAGAAAATGGGGGAGAGGATAGCTGCAGAGTGCTGGAAATGGGAGTTACAAATCAAAGCAGCAGAAGCTAAGATACAGTGCATAGAAGAGGAACTGAAAAAACCTGAAAAAGCCTAAAGAACCAAAGGACAGCACAGCCATGCCAACAGGGACTTCTATATCAGCTACAGATAAGGGGCGGGTAGTGAGCTAAGGAGCTATTATTTATTTATTTAATGTCTTTGCAAACAGTACATTGAGATTGTGTATATACAATAGTGGGTTGCAATGCAAAAAGAGCCTCTATTATGCCTATGCATTATGGGCCAACTTAACATTATTGGCTTACATTCTACCTATACTGTATATAAAGGTCCTCTCAGACCCACATGGGGCCCAGGACAAGACAAGGAGCACACTAAGAACAAATGAGGGGTCTGAAGGCAATGAAGGAACTATGCTCTATGCAGAGACTCTAGACAACTGCAGTGGCCAGGAACAGCTGAGCAGGAAAGACAGACCACTGAGCATAGGAGCTTCAGCCAGGGAAAGGATCAAAGGCAGAAACTCTTCAATGGAAGGAACTAAAATACCTCAGGGGATGCAAAGGGGGAGACAGTGGAAGGACAAAAGGGAAAGGTCAGTTTTTGTCTATGGACTCCAGGAAGTCAAGGGGGAAACCTATGATGAAAGAAAACATGAGAAAAATGCGATTGAAGGCATCATGAGAGCAATAGGTGAGGACGACATAACCCAGGTGACAAAGTTTCGGAAGAAAGAGGAAGAAAACGGCCTGTCAAAGTAGTCTTCAAGGCAGAATCAGCTCAAACCAGGATCCTGCAGAAGAAAGCACGACTGAGGGACAAACCGGAGTACTGGAGAGTTTATCTCGATCGAGACAGAAAACAAGAGGAAAGGACGATACTGAAAGAGAGGGTAGAAAGACGAAAGGAGGGACGAGGGGCAATGATGATGAGCAGAACCCAGACCCAGGTGGAAGAGCAAACTCACCCACCAGAAACACCCACAGAAGGACTCCAACTATGACAACCCCAATGCAACTGAACACTCCAAACCAAAACCTACACACTGGTCCCTCTGTCCCCACCCCCCCTCTTAACAAATCCCACCCCCACCACAATCCCCCCATAGACCCATGCCAGGGCTCCCGCTCCTCCAACCCCAATATTATCCCAGGACCACAGTTTTAGAAAAGTTGAAGGTTTGGTGACTCGTGAAATCGTAATGACACGATTGCAAACAAACCATACCACGGGCGGAGATAGAACCCGCAGTCAGAGTCTCAAAACACCAGACCATTGCGTTAGCCACTGGGCCAGCTAGCCACAATAAGATTCATCCAACGCTAGCTGGAGATTCGTCTGTGAAAACTTGCATTTGTGGTCACAGTGATGCCTATGCTCACTTTCCTATGGTGTAGAAATATACCTAGTTGGATGAATCTTATTGTGGCTAGCTGGCCTAATGGCTAATGCGATGGTCTGGAGTTTTGAGACTCTGATCGTGGGTTCTATCCCCGCCCTGGAGTTTACCTGGAGAGAGTTCCGGGGGTCAACGCCCCCGCGGCCCGGTCTGAGACCAGGCCTCCTGGTGGATCAGAGCCTGATCAACCAGGCTGTTGCTGCTGGCTGCACGCAAACCAACATACGAGCCACAGCCCGGCTGATCCGGAACTGACTTTAGGTGCTTGTCCAGTGCCAGCTTGAAGACTGCCAGGGGTCTGTTGGTAATCCCCCTTATGTGTGCTGGGAGGCAGTTGAACAGTCTCGGGCCCCTGACACTTATTGTATGGTCTCTTAACGTGCTAGTGACACCCCTGCTTTTCATTGGGGGGATGGTGCATCGTCTGCCAAGTCTTTTGCTTTCGTAGTGGGTGATTTTCGTGTGCAAGTTCGGTACTAGTCCCTCTAGGATTTTCCAGGTGTATATAATCATGTATCTCTCCCTCCTGCGTTCCAGGGAATACAGGTTTAGGAACCTCAAGCGCTCCCAATAATTGAGGTGTTTTATCTCCGTTATGCGCGCCGTGAAAGTTCTCTGTACATTTTCTAGGTCGGCAATTTCACCTGCCTTGAAAGGTGCTGTTAGTGTGCAGCAATATTCCAGCCTAGATAGAACAAGTGACCTGAAGAGTGTCATCATGGGCTTGGCCTCCCTAGTTTTGAAGGTTCTCATTATCCATCCTGTCATTTTTCTAGCAGATGCGATTGATACAATGTTATGGTCCTTGAAGGTGAGATCCTCCGACATGATCACTCCCAGGTCTTTGACGTTGGTGTTTCGCTCTATTTTGTGGCCAGAATTTGTTTTGTACTCTGATGAAGATTTAATTTCCTCATGTTTACCATATCTGAGTAATTGAAATTTCTCATCGTTGAACTTCATATTGTTTTCTGCAGCCCACTGAAAGATGGTATGGTTTGTTTGCAATCGTGTCATTATGATTTCATGAGCCATGTTGACGGCTTTGAGGGGACTTGAGCTAGAGTTTGTCACGGCCATGCTAGCTGGAGATTCGTTTGTGAAAACTTGCATTTGTGGTCACAGTGGTGCCTATGCTAACCTTCCTATTGTGTAGAAATATACCTAGTTGGATGAATCCTATTGTGGCTAGCTGGCTAACGTGACGGTCTGGAGTTTTGAGACTGATTGCGGGTTCTATTCCCGCCCGTGGTATGGTTTGAAGGTTTGGTACATGACTGTGAATGGAATAACGAATAAATATGAGGAGTGGCATGAAAGAATCAATGAGAAGTCCCCAGACATCATAGCAGTCACAGAAATGAAACTCACTGAGACAATAACAGATGCAATCTTCCCACTGGGATATCAGATCCTGAGGAAAGATAGGAGCAGAGGGGGAGGAGGGGTTGCACTACTTATAAAAAACTGTGGGGATTTGAGAAAATGGAAGGCATGGACAACACTGGAGAAAGGGATTACATAGGTACAATTCAGCCTGGGGAACATAAGGAAGTCATAGCAGTGATGTATAACCCATCACAGAACTGCAGGAGGCCAAGAGAGGAGTATGAAGAGAGCAACAGAGCGATGGTGGACACACTGGCTGAGGTGGCAAGTAGAGCTCACTCGAGCAGAGCAAAGTTACGGTTATGGGCGATTTCAACCACAGGGAGATTGACTGGGAAAGCCTGGATCCATATGGGGGCCCAAAACATGGAAAGCCAAGATGATGGATGTGGTACTGGAAAACCTCATGCATCCACACGTCAGGAACACTACCAGAGAGAGAGTGGAGAGGGTGAACCAGCATGACTGGACCTCGTGTTCACCCTGAGCAGTTCAGACATTGAGGACATCACATATGAGAGACCCCTTGGAGCTAATGATCACATGGTTCTGAGCTTTGAATACATAGTAGAGTTACAAGTGGAGAGGGTAAAAGGGTTGAATGGGAAAAGCCAAACTATAAAACGGGGGATTACACAGGTATGAGGAACTTCCTGCAGGAGATTCAGTGAGACAGAGAATTGGTAGGAAAGTCAGTAAATGAAATGATGGACTACATAACAACAAAATGCATGGAGGCAGAGGAAAGGTTTGTTCCCAAGGGCAACAGAAATAATGGGAAGACCAGAACGAGCCCTTGGTTTAATCGAAGGTGAAGGGAGGCAAAACCCAAGTGAATTAGAGAATGGAAAAAGTACAGAAGGCAGAGAACCCAGGAAAATGAGATTAGCTGAAGAGTAAAAAACGAGTATGTACAGACAAGGAGGGAGGCCCAGCGACTGTACGAAAACAACATAGCATCGAAAGCCAAGTCTGACCCGAAACTGCTGTATAGCCACATTAGGAGAAAGACAACAGTCAAAGACCAGGTGATCAGGCTGAGGAAAGAAGGTGGGAAACTCACAAGAAACAATCAAGAGGTATATGAGGAGCTCAACACAAGATTTAAGGATGTATTTACAGTGGAGACAGGAAGGACTCTGGGAAGACAGAACAGAGGGGGACATTAACAATGAATATATCAACAAGTGTTGGATGACATACAACTGAGGAGGAGGTGCAGAAGCTGCTAAGTGTAGTGATACTGCTTCTGTGGGGAGCAGCAGGAGGATAATACTGCACCACCTCTCGGGGCCCTTAAACAACAATAATTTGGTGTGTCATGGGCGCCAACACATGGTGTGTGATTCTCTCCTACTATATCCATATATCAATGATGCAGATTACATGGTGAGTTTAAATATGTGGCCTGTAGTTATAACTTTCCTCTTGACATATGCAAGACATCACCATCCCTGTAGAAGCAGTTATTAGATGTACTAGTCATTATATTTTGTTGTTGCAGAAGTACTATGAAGATTCTATGTTCAATAAAGCCTAGAGATAAGGCCTGTGTTTATATCACAACAATTTATTGAACATAGAATCCTGGGCTACCTGGTGGTGATCCTGAGCTAGACTACATCACAACATGGAGCGTTTACTGAAACCTGAGAGGCTAGACTGACCCCAGCTTATCAACGGTTGCTCAGGAATGGAAGCACTGGTTTAAGACTTTCAAAAACTTCTTGGGAGCCCTTCCTAAAACAGATATAGATAAACTAAGTCTGCTCATCAATTTTGTGACACCTAAGATATAATAGGCTATGTGGAAAATTTTATAGGGTGCTTACCTGTATGTACCTCAACATTATATACATACCAGTAAACTCATTGGGAGACAACCATATTGTTTACCGTAGTCACCCCGTGTAGACATGTGAGAAAACTTAACCACCCCTGGTCGCGGCAAGTGGTTCCTTCGACCTCACAATCTTATCCATATCTATCCGAGACCAGTATGGATTGGCTAGCACCCACAAGTACGGTGCTACTAATTAATTGTGGACTGTATAGATTATATTAGTGTAACTGAATGAAGAGGGGGGGGTAGGTTACACATGGATATATCCATCCAGGAAAACCATTTGTACATAATCCCACCACTTACCAGATGTTCTCTGGTGGTCACTTGATGTAGCTGGATCACCCATAACCTATCCAATCACAACATACCTAACTGGCCAGCATCAGTCTGTTATAACTAGAAGGGTTACTTAACTGTGGGTGATTGATACTCCTTATTTCCTCCATTCACCATCTCATTTCGATGCTCTGCTACACCGACACGGTTCTCATTCCAGCAGGACGAGGTATCCGTCGGTTTGTCCCGGTTTAGAAGTCGTGATTCCATAAAACTTCATTATCCTCGGTACGAATCACACATTCACTCGGAGCAGGGCGATCTATTTCACATCCCGCATTCTCTTAACTTAATGTTATTATCACTGATTACATTACCATTCACAAGATGATTTAACCTCTCATAATTATTATACACATTAGAGATCACTCCATTAAGATCTGAGACCGATGAGTGATGATTAAACCAAGGGTAATTTTCCCCAGGACACAGTCCATAGTGACGCGCCAGTCACCCGGTCCTACCCTCATTCACTCATTTTACCACTTTATTACGGTGGTCCCGTAAATCACGTTCCCTCACTCTCCACCAGGAACAGTTACGACACTTCCTATTATGAAATGAGGCCTACATTAATCCTTAGGCCGCCGTGAATGCCAATTTCGTGGTTCCATGCTTTCCCAGCCTCCTCACCACATTCAAAACACTCCCGCCTCCCATGGCCCGAGTCGCCCCTATACCCCCGCACATCCGCACATGCGCAAAGGGAACTCTTGGTTCTACCCTATTGTCAAATACATTTTTGACTCATATCGACACATTGAACACCTATTAGGCGCTATAGCTTCGGAAAATCAAAAATTTTCCACAGGCTATTTCTGAGTGTAATACCTACGAAGATACTATCAAAACCCTCAAGTCTCAGTATATTAAACCTACAAATGAAATCTTTGCACGTATCGCCTTGCAACTCGCCGCCAGCAGATTGACGAGTCCTTAGAGGAATACCTTCAAGCACTGAAAATTTTAGGTAAGGACTGTCACTTCCAAGCAGTGACAACTGCTCAGTATTGTGAAGAGTCCATCAGGGATGCTTATATCAGTGGCCTGCAATCACCAATAATAAGGCAGCGTTTATTGGAGAATAAAACTCTTGACTTAGCCGCTGCCTTTGACCAGGCAAGAGCTCTAGATTCAGCCCAGAAGAATTCTGAAGTATACAGTACCACTCAGCCTTCTCGAGTGGTAAGTGCTGCAATTCCTGACCAAGACTCTTGCAATGAAGTTACTGTGGAACCAGTCTCAGTGACAGCAGCAGCAGGTACGGTGTGTTTCTTTTGTGGTTTTTCAAGACATCCACGTCCAAAGTGTCCTGCTCATGAAGCAATGTGCCATAAATGCCACAAGAAAGGTCACTTTGCTAAAGTATGTCGTGCTAATGCATCAACAAGAGCTAGTGCCTCCACACATTCCAGTGATCATGCGACTCTAGCAACAGTGACTTCTGCGGCTACTCCAAATTCACTGTCAATGGCAGTTGCGAAAGTATTCATCAAAGGAACAGAAGTAGATGGTCTTATTGATAGTGGCAGCTCAGAGAGTTTCATCAACCTTGACTTAGTTAAACGCCACTCCTTGACTGTACATCACTCATCAGGTACCGTTTCCATGGCATCAACATCTCTCTCTATTCAGACCTTAGGGTTTTGTAAGGTAAATCTCAGAGTTAATGGAAAGGATTATCAAGATGTACATTTAGCTATTCTGCCACAACTGTGCTCTGATGTTATCCTTGGTCAGGACTTTCAGAAGCTGCATAGTAGCGTTACCTTAACATATGGAGGTGAACTGCCTCCTCTTGTTGTCTGTGGAATTAGCACTTTAAGGGTAGACCCACCAAAGCTGTTTGCAAATCTTACCTCGGATTGCCATCCTATATCAGCTAAGTCACGCCGCTATTCTTATGAGGATCGGATGTTCATTGAGAAAGAAACTCAGAGGCTGCATGCACAGGTTGTTGTTGTTAAAGATGATAATAGGAAACGGAGACTGGCTATCGATTACTCTGAGACAATCGACAAATTTACACTTCTTGATGGGTACCCTCTACCTCGAATTGATGATAGTGAACAAAATTGCTCAGTACTATGTGTTTAGCACAATTGATCTACAGAGTGCCTATCATCAAGTCCCTATAAGGAATGAAGATAAACCATACACAGCATTTCAGGCTAGTGATGGCCTGTATCAGTTTACCAGAGTCCCTTTTGGAGTCACCAATGGGGTAGCCTGCTTCCAACGAATTATGGATTCACTCATTCAGGAAGAGCAACTCATGGGAACTTATGCACATTTAGATAATGTTACCATTTGTGGCAAGACCCAGGAGGAACATGATGCAAACCTTGATAAGTTTTTGGAAGCTGCCAAGAAGAAAAATATCAGTTACAATGAGGAAAAGTGCAATTTTTCAACTAAAAGGCTTAGCATCCTTGGTTATGTAGTGGAAGGAGGTTCAATATTCCCAGACCCTGAACGACTACGACCTCTACGGGAACTTCCAATGCCTCAAGACAAAAAGTCACTCCGAAGAACTCTTGGTCTCTTTGCTTGTTACTCACAATGGATCTACAACTATTCAAGTAAAGTCTGCCCATTGAGTGCTACCGCATTTCCTGTGACAAAGGAAGCAGAAGCCGCTTTCTATACTCTCAAACAGGACATTGAAAACTCAGTAGTTCAAGCCATTGATGAGTCCCTACCATTCGAAGTGGAAACGGATGCATCTGACATTGCCATTGCTGCAGTCTTATCTCAGGCAGGACGACCAGTAGCCTTCTTTTCGAGAACTTTTCAAGGATCAGAGAAATGTTATGCTGCTGTAGAAAAGGAAGCCCATGCCATTATAGAAGCAGTTTGCCACTGGAGGCATTATTTAACTGGTAGACATTTCACCATAAGGACTGACCAACGGTCCGTGATGTATATGTTCGACAAGAAGCACAAAAGTAGGATAAAGAATGACAAGATATTACGCTGGAGGATGGAACTATCGTGTTATGACTTTGATATTCTGTACCGACCGAGTCAAGAGAACATCTCACCTGATGCATTCTCTAGGTCCCACTGTGGAGCAGCATGTCATGATTTGCAATCACTTTCAGCTCTCCACAAGGCTTTGTGTCACCCAGGAGTTACACGCCTGTACCATTTTGTCAAATCAAAGAACATGCCCTACTCAGTGGAAGATGTGCGACAAGTGATCAGAGCATGCAGAGTATGTGCAGAGTGCAAGCCAAACTTTCATCAGCCAGAGAAGACTCATCTCATAAAATCCACCCAGCCTTTCGAGAGACTGAATATAGATTTCAAAGGACCTCTACCAAGCACAAATCAAAATAGGTATTTCCTTAACATAGTAGATGAATATTCAAGGTTTCCCTTTGTGTTCCCCTGTGCAAATATGACTGCTTCAACTGTTATTAGTTGTCTTTCACAGTTCTCTATTTTTGGTATGCCAGCTTATATCCATTCAGACAGGGGATCCTCGTTCATGAGTAACGAACTTCAGGAGTTTTTGGCTAGCAAAGGTATTGCCTGCAGCAGAACAACAAGCTACAACCCTCAAGGCAATGGTCAAGTGGAGCAGTTCAATGGTACTATATGGAAGGCAGTTACAATGACATTGAAGTCGCGCAACCTACCTGTTCAACACTGGCAAACTGTCCTACCTGATGCTCTTCACTCTATTAGATCATTGCTGTGCACAGCTACTAATGCAACCCCTCATGAAAGACTCCTCAACTATTCACATTGTTCCTCTACGGGAGCCTCCGTGCCCACTTCGTTATGTCATCCTGGACCCGTTCTCCTGAAGTCACCGTAGGATGAACAAGATGGATCCTTTAGTGGAAGAGGTAGAGCTCCTGCAAGCTAATCCACATTACGCCTACATTCGCTACCAAAACGGTGAAGAGACTACAGTATCTACAAGACATTTAGCCCCAGTTGAAATCCCCATTAGTGTGGAATCTCAAGATACACCAATAGATGTGAAAGATGCTTTGTTTTCTCCTGGAAAGCCCCTTGAGACTACCCCTACGGAAATAGAGGATTCTGCTCCAGCAGTTAGTCAAACCCCGCTGGAAAATATTGAACCTGGTGAAGAGGCTCAAAGGCTACGAAGGTCGGGACGTGTACGTCGCCCACCTAACAGTTTGGGAGATTACTGTCTCTGATATTTTAGAAGGGGGAGATTGTAGTGATACTGCTCCTGTGGGGAGCAGCAGCAGGATAATACTGCACCACCTCTTGGGGCCCTTAACAACAACAACAACAATTTGGTGTGTGTCATGGGCGCCAACACAGGATGTGTGATTCTCTCCTACTATATCCATATATCAGTGATGCAGATTACATGGTGAGTTTAAATATGTGGCCTGTAGTTATAACTTTCCTCTTGACATATGCAAGACATCACCATCCCTGTAGAAGCAGTTATTAGATGTACTAGTCATTATATTTTGTTGTTGCAGAAGTACTATGAAGATTCTATGTTCAATAAAGCCTAGAGATAAGGCCTGTGTTTCTATCACAACACTAAGTAACCTTGATACCTCAAAGGCGATGGGACTGGATAACATCTCCCTGTGGGTCGTTAGAGAAGGAACAAAGATGCTGTGTGTGCCACTAACCACGATCTTCAACACATCCCTCGAAATTGGGCAACTACCTGAGGTATGGAAGACAGAAATGTAGTTCCCATTTTTAAGAAAGGAGATAGAAACGAGGCATTAAACTATAGACCAGTGTCACTGACATGTATAGTATGCAAAGTCATGGAGAAGATTATCAGGAGGAGAATGGTAGAGCACCTGGAATGGAGCAAGATTATAAATGACAACCAGCACAGATTCATGGAATTCAAAATCAAATTCAAAGTTTATTCTCTATAAGGATTACAATGCTGAGTTTACAGAATTTGGTTATTGTGTGGTTTACATGTAAAATAATTACAATGTACCACTAGAGCACCTAGCATGGCTAGGCATTTCGAGCAGACTTAGATTAATTCTTAAATTTAAAATATTACAAATTATGAGGTAAGTTGGTATTATGGTTAAGTGACTATATACTAGTTTGTGAATTTAGCAATGTGAATGCATTTGTTTTGGCACAATACATAGTTTCAGTATTGGAGTATCACAGGCCAACTTATGACTAGTTACGATTCATTATTTTAAGATTGAGATTGATAGTTCTGTTTATGGTCAAATGGGTGAGTGAGTGTAAGTTTGAACCACCAGGTGGTATTCGTGTAATTATTTGACAGGGTGTATGAGGGAGATGTTTTCTAATGGTAGTTTTGAAGGTGATGAATGTGTCTGCAGTTCTAGAGTTTTCAGGTAGGGTGTTCCAGATTTTAAGGCCTTTGACATACATTGAATTAGTCGGACACGGGGAATGTCATAGAGATGTTTGTGTCTGGTGTTATGCCTGTGGGTTCTGTCACAACTATCAAGAAAGCGTTTTAGGTCAAGGTTAATATTGGAATTTAAGGTCCTGTAGATGTAGATTGCACAGTAGTAAGTGTGGATGTTCTGAACAGGGAGTAAGTTTAGATCTATGAAGAGTGGGGGGGGGAGGGTGTTGCCAGGGATGGGATTTAGTGATTCTTCTTACTGCGACTTTTTGTTGGGTTATTATTGGCTTTAGGTGTGTTGCTGCAGTTGATCCCCAAGCACAAATAGCATAGGTGAGGCATGGATAAATGAGTGGTATAGTGTGAGAAGGGCATTTTGCACCACGTAGTATTGTATCTTGGAGAGGATCCCAAATCCTGTCACAAACCTTCTGGAGTTTTATGACAAGGTAACTGAAGTAAGACATGAGAAAGGTAGGTTGACTGCATTTTCTTGGACTGCAAGAAGGCCTTCAACACAGTTCCTCACAAGAGATTAGTGCAGGAGCTAGAGGATCAGGCACATATAATAGGAAGGGCACTGCAATGAATCAGAGAATACCTGACAGGGAGGTAAGTTCGAGTCATGGTACGAGTTATCACAATGGGCTTCTGTGACGAGTGGGGTTCCACAGGGGTTAGTCTTAGGACCAGTGCTGTTTTTGGTATATGTGAATGACATGACAGAAGGGATAGATTCAGAAGTGTCCTTGTTTGCAGATGATGTGAAGTTAATGAGAAGAATTAATTCAGATGAGGATCAGGCAGGACTCCAAAGAGACCTGGACAGGCTGGACACGTGGTCCAGCAACTGGCTACTCGAATTTAACCCCGCCAAATGCAGAGTCATGAAGATTGGGGAAGGGCAAAGAAGACTGCAGACAGAGTATAGGCTAGGTGGCCAAAGACTGCAAACCTCACTCATGGAGAAAGATCTTGGGGTAAATATAATACCGAACACATCTCCGGAAGCACACATCAACCAGATAACTGCTGCAGCATATGGGCGCCTGGCAAACCTGAGAATAGCATTCCAATACCTCAATAAGGAATCGTTCAAGACACTACACTGTATACATCGCCAATTTGGAACCCACACCTGGTCAAGAACGTCAAAAAATAAGAGAAAGTGCTAAGGTTTGAAACAAGGCTAGTTCCAGAGCTAAGTGGAATGTCCTACTAACAAAGGTTAAGGGAAATCGGCCTGACGATACTGGAGGACATTAGGGTTAGGAAAGACATGATCATGACATACAAAATATTGCGAGGGATAGATAAGGTGGACAGAGACAGGTTGTTCCATAGATGGGACACAGAAACAAGGGGCCACAATTGGAAGTTGAAGACTCGGATGAGTCAAAGGGATGTTACTATTTCTTCAGTCACAAGAGTTGTCTGGAAGTGGAATAGTCTGGAAAGTAAGGTAGTGGAGGAACCATACATAGCTTTAAGATGAGGTATGATAAAGCTCATGGAGCAGGGAGAGAGAGGACCTAGTAGCGATCAGTGAAAAGGCGAGGCCAGGAGCTGAGTCTCGACCCTGCAACCACAAATAGGTGAGCACACACACTTCGAATACACAGTAGAGCTACAAGTGGAGGGAGAAGCAGGAAGGCCAGAACGAATGAAGCCAAACTACAAGAAAGGGGACTACACAGGAATGAGGAACTTCCTGAATAGGGTTCAGTGGGACAGAGAACTGGCAGGGAAGCCAGTTAATGAGATGATGGAATATGTAGCAACAAAATGCAAGGCGGCTGAGGAGAGGTTTGTACCCAAGGGTAACAGGAATAATGAAAAAGCCAGGATGAGCCCATGGTTTACCCAAAGGTGCAGGGAGGTAAAAACCAAGTGTGCTAGGGAATGGAAGAAATATAGAAGGCGAAGGACCAGGAGAATAAGGAGAGCAGTCGTACAGCCAGAAACGAATATGCACAGATAAGAAGGGAGGCCCAAAGACAATATGAAAATGACATAAAGCGATAGCCAAATCTGACCCGAAACTGTTGTGCAGCCACATCAGGAGGAAATCAACAGTCAAGGACCAGGTAATCAGGCTAAGGAAGGAAGGAGGAGAGACAACAAGAAATGACCGTGAAGTATGTGGGGAACTCAACAAGAGATTCAAAGAAGTGTTCACAGAGGAGACAGAAGGGGCTCCAGAAAGATGGAGAGGTGGGGCACACCACCATGTGCTGGACACAGTGCACACAACCGAGGAAGAAGTGAAGAGGCTTCTGAGTGAGCTAGATACCTCAAAGGTAATGGGGCCAGATAATATCTCCCCATGAGTATTGAGAAAGGGAGCAGAGGCACTTTGTGTACCCCTAACAACAATACTCAATATATCTATCGAAACAGGGAGATTGCCTGAGGCATGGAAGACAGCAAATGTAGTCCCAATCTTTAAAAAAGGAGACAGACATGAAGCATTTAACTACAGACCAGTGTCACTGACATGTATAGTATGCAAAATCGTTGGAGAAGATTATCAGGAGAAGAGTTGTGGAACACCTAGATAGGAATGATCTCATCAACAGCAGCCAACATGGTTTCAGGGACGGGAAATCCTGTGTCACAAACCTACTGGAGTTCTATGACATGGTGACAGCAGTAAGACAAAGAGAGAGAGGGGTGAGTGGATTGCATATTCTTGGACTGCAAGAAGGCGTTTGACACAGTTCCACACAAGAGATTGGTGCAAAAACTGGAGGACCAAGCAGGGATAACAGGGAAGGCACTACAATGGATCAGGGAATACTTGTCCGGAAGACAGCAGCGAGTCATGGTACGTGGTGAGGTGTCAGAGTGGGCACCTGTGACCAGCGGGGTCCCACAGGGGTCAGTCCTAGGACCAGTGCCGTTTCTGGTATTTGTGAACGACATGACGGAAGGTATAGACTCTGAGGTGTCCCTGTTTGCAGATGACGTGAAGTTGATGAGAAGAATTCACTCGATCGAAGACCAGGCAGAACTACAAAGGGATCTGGACAGGCTGCAGACCTGATCCAGCAATTGGCTCCTGGAGTTCAGTCCCACCAAGTGCAAAGTCATGAAGATTGGGGAAGGGCAAAGAAGACCGCAGATGGAGTACTGTCTAGGGGCCAGAGACTACAAACCTCACTCAAGGAAAAAAATCTTGGGGTGAGTATAACACCAGGCACATCTCCTGAAGCGCACATCAACCAAATAACTGCTGCAGCATATGGGCGCCTAGCAAACCTCAGAACAGCATTCAGACATCTTAATAAGAAATCGTTCAGGACCCTGTACACCGTGTACGTTAGGCCCATATTGGAGTATGCGGCACCAGTTTGGAACCCACACCTAGCCAAGCACGTAAAGAAACTAGAGAAAGTGCAAAGGTTTGCAACAACACTCCCCTCAAGGAAGGTTCCTTGATGTTGGTGAGGGGCTCTTGATTTAGGGAATTGGATCTGTGCTCCAGTTCCCTGAATTAAGCCTGAATGCCTTCCACATCCCCCCCCAGGTGCTGTATAATCCTCCGGGTTTAGCGCTTCCCCTTGATTATAATAATTGCAACAACACTAGTCCCAGAGCCAAGAGGTATGTCCTACGAGGAGAGGTTAAGGGAAATCAACCTGACGACACTGAAGGACAGGAGAGAGAGGGGGGACATGATAACGACATACAAAATACTGAGAGGAATTGACAAGGTGGACAAAGATGGGATGTTCCAGAGATTGGACACAGTAACAAGGGGACACGGTTGGAAGTTGAAGACACAGATGAATCACAGGGATGTTAGGAAGTATTTCTTCAGCCACAGAGTAGTCAGTAAGTGGAATAGTTTGGGAAGCAATGTAGTGGAGGCAGGATCCATACATAGCTTAAAGCAGAGGTATGATAAAGCTCACGGTTCAGGGAGAGTGACCTAGTAGCGATCAGTGAAGAGGCGGGGCCAGGAGCAGAGTCTCGACCCCTGCAACCACAATTAGGTGAGTACACAAACGCATACACACAAGCACGAGCGCGCACACACATGGTAATGCTTATAGTGAGCAAAGTCCGGGTATTATTCCAGAATGGTTTGTAACATGTCACTGTGGTTATCGACAGTTGTCTCTGAATTCATTTATTTTATTGCACTCCAGTACATAATGACGCAGGGTGTGACAATAGTCCATCTGGCAAAGTTTACATTTCGTTTGGTCTACATCTTCTTCGCTTCTAATGACCAGAGCTTTGGTAAGATGGGGAAGGAAGAAGGATGGGTAAGGATGGAAATATTGGAAGAGGGTTGGAGGGGGGGGGAGAGGTAGGATATAAAAGGTAAGTGGCCCAACCACTTTGGTGTAATTTAAAAAGTGTATTTGAATTGATAAGATTATTTTTTAAGAGGTATAATACTAACCCATCAGAGTCACATAAATATAATAGGTATATAAGTACATGACTCTGAATTGGTTGTAATTATACAAGTTGCAATTGCTTTTTTTTTTTTTTTTTTTTTTTTTTTTTTTTTTTTTTTTTTTTTTTCGCGATTGCACAACGGATATTTATACGACAGGAAAGGCAGTATTTTCTGGCCAGTTTATGAGCTCGTGACAATAGCTTCTTAATGGTGGTGTCCAACCATAGTCAATAGCATAATTTTACATTAGAAAGTTATTTAAGATGTCTCCCTAATTGGGGGCGATGATTTTTTCAGTATACGTAGAAGGGTTCTGGTAGTATCCAATCTTCTTCGTCAGGTAAGTTGCTCAAAATCATGGGTCGAGGGTAATCATCTTTATGAATAAAACGACGAACCCTCTGTGGGAGAGTCATTCTTTGAGTCCTGTGAGGTGGAGTATTGATGGTGTAATCGGTGGTATTTATCACTTGTATAGGATGTTCTCTATCTGGCATGTATAGTTCTTGCATTGTATAAAGTTGTTTCTTTTTTAGGGTGTCAAGGCGTACATTTATGGCAGTGATATCTTGTTGTGTGTGTAAATCTGCCATTTTAACTCTGTCTCTCCTCCTGGTATTGGTAATAAATCGAAGAGCTCTATTCTGGACCCTTTGTAACCGTAGCATGTTGGTCTTTGTTGTTAATGATATTGGGACACAAGGGTATTCAAGTATAGGTCTTATTATCATTTTATACAGATGTTTTTTGACATGTTGAGGGGCTTGATTGAATCGAAAGAGTCTGCTAAGACCGGCTTTGGCTGTGTTGATCTTTTTAGTTACATGAGATGTTGAGTGGAGCAGCCTGTCTATTTCATATCCCAAGATCTTGTTAGGGTTTCTAATGGCTACAGGTGTACCTCTGATGGAGATACCCCCTTTATCTTCAATGGTTGATGCAAAACATCCTATCGTGCTAACAAGGACCTTGTCAGGATTAGTCGTAATTCTCCATTTCTTCTCCCAATTAGATGTTCGACGAAGTTCAATGTTCATTTTTTCTATGACTCTCTCATACTTGTATTTTCCTGTTACTGGAGTTGATGAGACGACATGAATAACATCATCTGCAAACTGTCACAATTGTGTCATTAAACTCTGGTTGAGGAAGGTCATTCACATAAATGTTAAACAGAAGTGGACTGAGACAAGAACCTTGTGGGACACCAGCCGTCGGTATAAAAGGTTCTGTCGACTTGCCATGAAAGGTGGGAATGATTTTTCTTTGAGTTAAGAAATTATAAATTACTCTGAGAAAAGTCCAGTTATGGTCTGGTAGGTCAATGAGTTTGTATATAAGGCCATCATGCCATAAGCTATCAAAAGCTTTATGAACATCTCTGGTGGCAATTAAGGCAAGATTGCCCTGCTGTTTTAGACTTGCTACAGTGTCAAAAATAACATTTATTGCATGGTTGGTACCTCTATGTGTTCTAAAGCCAAATTGTTTTTCAGTAAACAAGTGATTAAACTCCATATAGTAATTCAATCTGTTGGAAATGACTTTCTCAAGAACTTTTCCAGTGACTTCAAGTAAAGATATAGGTCTATAGTTCCCAGGTTGGTGAATGTCTTTATTGGGCTTAGCAAGAAAGATCATCCTAGCAGTCTTAAAAACAACTGGAAAATATCCTGAGGCCAAGATGGCATTAAAGATATTTACCAAGGACTGTTTGCAATTTCTAGGTAGGTACTTTATTTGTTTCATTGTTATTCCAGAGAGGCCAGGGGCTCTATTTCTCATTCTTCCAATAACCTGACTTATCTCTAGTAATGTAATAGGTCTAGTAAGCGGGTGGGTATCTTCAAGAGTTGAAGTATCGATGGTAGGTAGTGGTTGTAGATCATCCAAGTTCTCATCTCTCCATTCATTTACTAACTGATAATGATTATTATTAAATTGACGACTGTTATTATGAGAGAGAATTTTCTCCCATACTTCACCCATCGAATTAGCCTGGTCCTGTGGATCGTCAAGTTTAATTTCAACATCTTCATCATCTTCATCAGTGAAGGTATGAACTAAGTAGTTAGGAACCTTGTGCTTTCCCCCTAAAAGCTGTCGGATCTTACTCCAAAATTTTGCTGGTTCACGTTTATATTGATTAGCTTGAAGAACTAAAAATTTCCATATGTCTCGTTTGTGTTGACTAATCATGTTAATTAATTCTTGCCTTAATCGGTGCAATGTAGCTGCTGGTGGTTGTCTTGTTTGAAGATGTCTTCTACATTCTGCTTGATAATTTCTTAAAGTATCTCTAATTTCTCTAGTAGGTTTATATTGTTGGTATATCTTTGTGGAAGCTAATTGGCAAGTTGCATTGGTAGCTTCAATTATTCGATTGTGCAGGGACCTGATTGCATCATCAATTGCACTGGAAGGTAGATTTTCCAAGGACACAATTTCATCATCACCCAGATATGCCCTGAAGGGGTCAAATCCTAGGGTGTTAAGATTGGGTTTAGGAGTTACAGGTATTCTAAATGGAGAAGTTTGTAGTTGTATTATAACAGGGATATGGTCAGATCCTACATTTCCACCAGGAGATATACGACAGTGGAAGATGTCACAGTCTCTGTTTGTCAGTACAATATCTGGTGTTCCTGGATGAGGTCCAATGTACGATTTGAAGAATGGGCCTTGAAATGACAAGTTTCTAGCTGTCATGATATTAAAGAGTTGTTTTCCTTTTAAGTCACCCAGTGGAATACCAGCTCCACAGTTAAAGAGGGCAGGGTGATGAGCATTAAAATCTCCAGCTAAAATTGTTGGAATATTTCTGCTTAATATCCTATGTAGAGGAATTGACTCTATATATGGCTGTCTCGGGGGAAAATATCCAGTTCCTATTACTAGTTGTCCATGCGACGTTGTTAGTTCTATTGCAAGAATGTTATCTTCATCCACATGAATATTTTTAAATGTATATCCTAATTTAACCAGGATGGCTACACCACTAAACTGTCCTCTCGATTTCTCAACAGTACAGTATCCACGTAATTTAATATGTTGATCAACTCTTGCAGCTGTCTCGTTCAAAAGTATAACATCGGGATTGTAGTTATGTAGTTCAACCTCAAGAAGGTAACGGTTATTAAAGAAATGTTGAACATTAAGTTGGAAAATTGTAATCCCCATTATTGCTTATTCTTCGCTCGTACACTGCGTTCTGAACGCCTGCAAGTAATGTTATGTGTTGTATCTATACTATCCCTGCTGGACTCGTCAATAGGAGAAGGGAACTTTTGCGTGGATGCTTGTGTATTAACAATGCCATCATCTTCATCTTCACTAGAGGCAGTAATATTAACAGACTCATTAGAATCAATAGAATCGTTAGAGTCGTTAGAGTCATCATCATGAAACTGAGGTATGCTATACTCAGTTTCAGGAAGCAGAGGCTCGTGAGAGTTAATGGGAGACTGTGTAGGCTCCAAGGGAATATTAGATCGGCAAGGTGAGTTACCTTGGGGAAGTTCCTGTTCAACAGGATCAGCTACAATAGCGGGAGAGTAGGCACCACTTTCTGGGGCATTATGTTCAGGTGTTGACTTGTCGGGTTGAGAGGAGTTGTCGACCTGGGTTTGTGAGGAGGGCGATCCCTGAGCCAGGGATGACTTAGGCTTATTTTTAGATGTAGAGTATGGTACATACTTCTTGTTATGAGAAGGCTGGGTCATAATGGCCTTCACATTTTCAGGGATAATGATGGGAGTGATCCCATTAGCCATTAACAGATCATTCAAAACACGAGAGCAGAGTTGAATATCACCACCAGCTGTGTCTTTGGCCACCAAGTACATTAGTTGTGCTCTCGTTATATCCCCGTCTGTGGATACCTGAGACACATGAGATGCGACTGAACCTTGTTGTTGTGTCTGTTGTAAGTGAGGGTTAGATTGGGGCGCTCCAAGAGGGGCAGAATTCCAAACATTGGAACCATTGGTAGAGACCTGAGGAGTCCCACTTGATCCAGGCAGAGCTGGGAAGGAAGTTTGGGACATGGTTGGCGGTGCCTGGGGAGTGGTCTTCTTAGAAGTGGATAGTTTCTTGGCGTCAAGAATTTTCTGCATTTCCTTTTTTCTTTCAGGACAAATAGCAGAAACAGCATGATGTTTTCCATTACAGAGGACACATTTAGGTGAATTTTTATTGGTACAATCACGATAGGAATGTTGGCCAGAGCAAATGCTACAAATTTGCCCTTGTATACTGCATTTGTTGTTGTTATGACCAAAGGCATAACACTTGAAACATTGTGTCACACTGACAAAGCGTTCCATGGAAATTTGGTCAGATGTACATCTGGTATTGAAACATTTGAAGCCATTTTGACACACAAGTTTGGCCTCTTCAGGTGTCTCGAGTATTAATTTTAAAGTTACCTTATTGTTGTTGGGATTCGAGAATTTATGTGCTTCAACAGCCCTAAGGTCAGAATTCTCGGTATTAATGTTATCAACAATTTCATTAACATTGCTGTGTTTCATAAAACTGTTGATTCTGGCCACAAACACAGTCCTCTGAGCTTGATAGCTGTCAGGTGCAACTGGGATAACACCAGAAGTCTTCAGTTTATCTAAGACATCATGCTTTAGGAGTTGGAGTAACTCTTCTTCCGAAGAAAGGAGAAGTACTACTCCAGTGTGGGTTTGAAAAACATCCACTGGAGCAACAGTTGAGTTAGAGCAAATACAATTGAGAATGTCTTTCATGGACATTTGATTTCCATCAATGCGTAATCTTACACGAATCCTCGCCATGATGCCTAGGAAGGAGCATGTGGCAGAGGAGTTGCTTAACAAAAAGGTATCTTTCCTTAATGTTAGCCTAACATCCTATTTCAGCTGACTTATGAAGGTCAGCCCCTAAGATAGCCTACCCTCGAGTAGTGAGGGGAAAGGGCCCAAGGCAAAGATCGGCTGGATTTTAAAAAACCACACGGGCTACCAGATGGTCAAAATGCCTTGTGTTAACTCGCCAAAGCGAAGTTGCCGAAAAATAAGAAGATAGGACAGTCAGAAGGATAGCAATGTATGTAGTGTGTTAAGTGTGTGGGCCAGTGTTGATGTATGGGTGGGGGGAGGATGGGGATGAGAGGGGTGAACAAGCAAGCAAGTCACCGCCTTACCCTCTTGATGGGATGGGGCTCGAAGTGACTGCAAGCAAGTCTCCTCTCAGCTCTGGTGAAGAACTACTCAGGATAACCCAAGTAAATTCTCGAGCAACAGTGTTCAGAGTTGCTCAGCTGAAGAGCGGGAACGACGACGTCTTCTCTCCACGGTGGCTGGGCTGCTACTCCTCTGTATCTGTATATCGGTCTACATCTGGTGGTGGTGATTTAACCTGCCAAAGATACTTATAACCCAGCCGGAGCCGGGCGGTAGTGGATACACCATAGACATGTGGCTCCTCCTGCATGATAGAATGATAGATGGATTGACTGGTGTCAATCTCCTTGAGTCTTAAGTCGAAAAAGTTCAACTGAAGTTTTTTCGTATTATTGTTCTCAAACTGCTAACTGACAACTCAAAATTGTAATCTACTCCCTCTTTGAGAGAGTATAACTTAGCCAATTCATCAGTTTTATCATGCATTTGAAGACCAATGTGAGATGGAATCCACAGCATGTGCACTCTGACTCCACAGTCCACAATCTTACCATAACTGTGTCTGGCTTCTGACACAAGCATGCCACAATTTATACTTAATGAGTTGAGAGCATTTATGGATGACAGAGAATCAGTTACAGTTAAAGTGTCAACCTTAGAATCATGGACATATTTGAGTGCAAGAAGTATGGCAAACAGTTCTGTTTGAAGGGTAGAGGCCCAGTTGATGATGCATGCTCCAATTTCTTGACGAGAGTCATCACTCGGTATGACATCAGCAGCACTACCAGCTGCACCAGGGGATTGGTGAACGGAACCATCAACGTAAATAATTTGTGACTAAATTATCACTACAGCATCATGTTTGGCTCCAAGGCAAAGCTTTGTCATTTAAGAAGTATTTTGGGGGGAAATGGAGGAATGGTAGTTTGGAATGGGGTAATATCCAATGGAGCGGGGAAGTGCTGTTGTTGCCTCACTTGACGTAGATCATGTAGCTGGTTCATGCGGAAGTCGGTTCCAGTTTTTTGATCTATCTGGAGGGGTGTTCACCAGCTTGGAGTTTGAATAATCTAGCCTAAGCATATTGACCCCAATGAGGATATTTCTTTCAGTAACACGATCTCTGATGCTTGGAATATCAACTTCTTTCTGCATATTTAAAATTTTGGCAGTACGAGGATATCCTAGGATGATCCTCATTGCTTCGTTCTACAGTTTTTCCAGCCCTCCAAGCTTCCAGTCAGACACAAGAGCAAGTAGTGACTCAGCATAATCAACCAATGATCTAATATAAACAAGACATTTTCACAATTTTAACATTAGCACCATACCTGGGGTGAAACCCTGCCATAACTCTAAGTGCTCTCAGCCTTTCTTTGTACTGGCGACAAAGTCTCGTTACAATAGGTCCAAGTACTGGGACCTCAAAGCCTAGATACCGGTATCTGCTTACATATTCTAGAAGAGACCCAACATGCAGCTGGATCTGGGGAACTGTGCCTCTGTCGAGGAGGACGCCTATTGAGTATCTTTGTTTTATCAGTAGAGATTATTAACCCCAGGTCCTAACACGAGGCTAGTACATGGTTAAAGATGTTTTGGGTGTTAGAGAATCCGGTGGTGTGAATCATTATATCCTCAGCAAAACTAACGATATAATGATGGGGTTGGTTGGGCATAGCATTAAGTAAAGCATTAATTAGAATGTTGAATAGAGTGAGACTGTGCACACCTCCCTGCGGGGTTTCTCATTCAAAATCTTTAGTTACACTTCTGTTTCCCTTGAACAACACAGACGATTTTCTGTTGGACAGGCAGACTTTAATTCAGCAGAGAAACCATCCTCCAACATCCATTCTGGCAAGTTCACTAATGATTACATGTCGGCTGGCTACATCAAAACCAGATTTAAGGTCAAGGAAGGTAGGGTATGAGCTGTCAGTGTGCAGGATGAGAAAGGTGGTTATGCAATGATGCACGCTCCTTCCATGCATTAAACCATGCAAACGGGGAGACAAAAATTGCTTAATTTTGTGCATGAGATGATTCAGAATCATCCTCTTGAATGTTTTACACAAGCAGCTAGTAAGAGATGGGCGAAATGAGTTTTGTTGATATTTCCTGGAGTTTACCTGGAGAGAGTTTCGGGGGTCAACGCCCCTGCGGCCAGGTCTGTGACCAGGCCTCCTGGTGGATCAGAGCCTGATCAACCAGGTTGTTACTGCTGGCTGTGCACAAACCAACATACGAGCCACAGCCCGGCTGGTCAGGAACCGACTTTAGGTGCTTGTCCAGTACCAGCTTGAAGACTGCCAGGGGTCTGTTGGTAATCCCCCTTATGTATGCTGGGAGGCAGTTGAACAGTCTCGGGCCCCTGACACTTATTTTATGGTCTCTTAACGTGCTAGTGACACCCCTGCTTTTCATTGGGGGGATGTTGCATCGTCTGCCAATACTTTTGCTTTCGTAGTGAGTGATTTTCGTGTGCAAGTTCGGTACTAGTCCCTCTAGGATTTTCCAGGTGTATATAATCATGTATCTCTCCCGTCTGCGTTCCAGGGAATTCGATTTCAGGAACCTCAAGTGCTCCCAGTAATTGAGGTGTTTTATCTCCGTTATGCGTGCCGTGAATGTTCTCTGTACATTTTCTAGGTCAGCAATTTCATCTGCCTTGAAAGATGCTGTTAGTGTGCAGCAATATTCCAGCCTAGATAGAACAAGTGACCTGAAGAGTGTCATCATGGGCTTGGCATCCCTAGTTTTGAAGGTTCTCATTATCCATCCTGTCATTTTTCTAGCAGATGTGATTGATACAATGTTATGGTCCTTGAAGGTGAGATCCTCCGACATGATCACTCCCAGGTCTTTGACATTGGTGTTTGTGAGGGAAAAGTTCAATAGATAGGAGTAGCGAGGGAGTGTATAGTAACAATAGTTTCACTGCCGGCTACTTGTTAAGGTAGGGTAAGTCCAGCTCCCGCTATTCCCCCCCCCCCTTTTTTCCCCCCTCCCCGAAAGTGATAGTTTGATTGCGGGTTGCTTGTTAAGGAAGGGTCAGTCTAGCTCCTCCGCTATCCCTTCCCCTCCCTCTTCCCCCCCCCCGAAAGGTGACGTGTGGGGCTCCGGTCAAACAGTAAATCACTCAACTCACAGCTCCCAACACTACTGTAAGTACATGCCTGATCATATTTTAGTGGACTTATTGGTTGAAAGCTTCACTTTTGACCAATAATTAACTTAGTTCTTTCAGTCTTTATCTGTTAAATGTTTTAATAATCACCACATCTTTTAGGTATTGTACTTATCATGGAGAGTGATTTCTTAAGCAGTGGGTAATCTGTCTCTCTTTACAGCTTGGAATGACAGAGAGGGTCACCTGCCAATCAACGAGAAGAATAGAAGGAGACGGACTAACGTCCTGAGACATCCCATGTTTAACCTATTTACCTGTTATGTAAGCCAACACAAGACCTAACCCCTCATCATAGCAGTGGTAACGAACCTGTGTTCCTGTCATCTGAAGTAATTATTCACGGCTACACTCTGTGAAGAACGAGCCGGTGGAGGTCACCAACACCTGCTACCCCCTCCACATCAGCAACGGCTATGATTTCAACAACACAGTGTCACCAACACCTGACACCCCATTACCACGATATACCTATATTAGCATTGAGTTCAAATGTAATTTTTTTCATTTCATTTTTTCATTTTTCTTTCAATTAGGATACCCATTCATGTTCTATTGTTTTACATTTTTTGTTTCTGAATAATAAAATGTTTATCATTGTCTGTTATTATTTCTTTTTCTATTCATTAATTTTCCTGAGGAGGAGCTAGCCTTGGTAATACTGACTGAAGTTGTTACAGGGCTGAGTAAGCCTTCACAAGTAGCGACCTTGCCAGGATCAACTCTACTGAATCAATATTCAATTCCATCTCGAATCTACCATTGGAACTTCAATGCCGCATACCACAGACAGTTACCACCAGCCATGAGTAATCATTCTCTATGGTTGGACTACGGTACAGGTATTTAAAAGATTTGGTGATTGTTATAGTCTCAATTTATTGTAAGTCGAGTCAGGCAGGATATAATATTTAATTCTGCCACCTTTTCGAGCTTGAAACACTGGAGGATTAGACTCTAGGGACCCGAGATTTTCCAGTGACAATTTGTTTCATTGAGCTCTTTATTTTATCAAGGGAACTGTTGTAGGACACTCTTGATTTGTTGGTGAGAAGATTGGATGGTCAAGTGACCCCATTCTACTTACTGTTTGCTCGGAGCCGGCATAGAATCCTTCGTTTTAATTAATACATATTGTTTAATTGAAGTAGGGATCAAGCCCTCTGGTTTATTTACAGTTTGAGCGGAGCAGGAATTGAACCCTCTGTTTTCTTTAATACCCGTTTCATTTCCCCTGATAGTTTGTTATTCTTGCAAGTATGGAGGAATACCAGTTTTGGATGAATGCTGGAAGTAAGTTAGGAATAACATGGAAAAATTTAGAATCTTTCATTAGTGCTAAGATCCAGGAAAGACTTGAAAGAGAGAGAATTGAGAGAGAAGAGAGACAGAAAGGGAAAGAGAAGAGAATAAGGAGAGAGAAAGAATAGAGAGAGAGAATCAAGAAAGACAGAGAAAGAGAGGATAAAAAGGAGAGATCAAATTGAAAGAGAAAACCAAGATAGACAGTTAGAAAGGGAGAGAGAAGACAAAAAGGAGCGTGATAGACTTGATCATGAGGAGAGAGCTAGAGTACGTGAGGAACAAGCTAAAGTACGTGAGGAACAAGTTAAATTAAGAGAACTTAAGAAAAGAGCAAAGGATAGAGAAGTTGAGGAAAGAGCTAGAGAATGTGAGGAAAAAACTAGAGAACTAGAGTTAGAGAGAGAAAAGGATCGCACGCTCGAAAAAGCTCGCCTTGAATTAGAGAATAAAAAGTTAACTCTTACACAACAATAATTAGAGGAAGGAGTAATTGAGCATCATGCAGCTAGTGCACATATTCCAACACCTAATTTACCTCCCTTCACAGAGGGTGAAGACATTACTTCATACATCATCAGGTTTGAAAATACTGCTACCCTCTGTGAATGGCCTGCTGACACCTGGGCTACCAGATTAGGAATGTTATTTTCTGGTTCAGCCTTGAATATCTATGCAACTTTGTTGCAGGATATATGTAATTATAACCTACTGAAGAAGGCAATCCTTAAAGCATATCAAAAAACCACTAATTCTTAGAGGAAAGATTTCAGGTATGCCATCTTACAGCCTGGCCAGAACTTTCAGCAGTTACAGGTAACACTCTTTCGTTTGTTCGACTTTTGGATAGAGAGTTCAGGAATTGATCACAGTTATGAATCTCTTAGAGACTTCATGGTTGCTGACCAGTTCCTGACAGCTCTTCCCCACCAGATAAGAACATTCATTAGAGAATGTAATCCGATTAAAGCTGAGGAAGTTGCTGAGGCCGCTGACTTGTATACTGAGGCTCACAATTCCTATAAAGACCTAAAGGGTTCATCAGACCTTAAGAAATCAAAGCCTCTAGTAGAAAGTAAAGTACTTATTTTTTTATCACACTGGCCGTTTCCCACCAAGGCAGGGTGGCCCGAAAAAGAAAAACTTTCACCATCATTCACTCCATCATTGTCTTGCCAGAAGGGTGCTTTACACTGCAGTTTTTAAACTGCAACATTAATACCCCTCCTTCAGAGTGCAGGCACTGTACTTCCCATCTCCAGGACTCAAGTCCGGCCTGCTGGTTTCCCTGAACCCCTTCATAAATGTTACTTTGCTCACACTCCAACAGCACGTCAAGTATTAAAAACCATTTGTCTCCATTCACTCCTATCAAACACGCTCATGCATGCTTGCTGTAAGTCCAAGCCCCTCGCACACAAAACCTCCTTTACCCCCTCCCTCCAACCTTTCTTAGGCCGACCCCTACCCCGCCTTCCTTCAACTACAGACTGATACGCTCTTGAAGTCACTCTGTTTCGCTCCATTCTCTCTACATGTCAGAACCACCTCAACAACCCTTCCTCAGCCCTCTGGACAACAGTTTTGGTAATCCCGCACCTCAGACCTTAAGAAATCAAAGCCTCTAGTGGAAAGTAAAGTGACTTCTTTTATTCCTGTTTGTCATTTGTGTGGTGTTAAGGGACATAAACGTCCAGATTGTCCTAAGAAGGTCCAAAAAGTTGGAAGATGTTTTAAAGACTATAATGACCAAGCACCCTTCTGTTCAGGAACAGTTAATGGACTTCATGTATCTACCATTTTACGAGACACTGATAAGCTGTTCCGTAACCTTAAAGAAACTCGCTCCTCTGCTATACTTTCAGACTACTTGGGCCGTACAGACACTTTTCCTACCATCCGTTGTTACATTAGGTCTAAATGGTTCACAGGTTGGTCTGAAGCCATACTAGCTCCCATCACTTCTTGCTCCATACTAATAGGTAATGTAAAAGGTGCCATTCTTCCTTCTGAGGTTGACCTTTCATCACCAAAGATGGACATAAGTGTTTCAGACCTCTCCCTGGAGAGTCAGAGAAGCCCCTCGAAAGTTTAGATGAGACAATGTCTCGTGAGATTCATGTGGGATTAAACACCAGTGATGCTACTCTCGAAAGTGAGGTAGTAGGATCACCAGTTCACTTGTTAGATGAAAGTGAAGATATCACCTCCGATACTATAAATGTCTTGACTAGGGCTCAGACCAAAGCCCAGGCTTCTCCTACTGTCCATCCTTTGATTTTCCCTGACTTCAAGCCTTTAGATATATCAAAGAACTCCTTTGTCAATTTACAAAGTAATTGCCCTTCTCTTCAGAATTGCCATAATGCCGCTAAACAAAATAAAGTTATTCAAAGGAAAAACTTTTCATATAAATTTGAATATATAAAAGGTATCTTGTACAAGTCAGTATTCAAATTAAATTCAGATGAGATAGACTATTCCATCTTAGTTGTTCCAAGTCAATGCAGAGAGACCATTCTTAAAATGGCTCATGACCTGCCAGTGACCGGACATTTCTCGCATCGTAAAACCTTAAATAAAATTAGGGAAACCTATTTTTGGCCAAAAATGTCCTCAGATGTCACTACCTATTGTAGATCGTGTAAAGTTTGCCAACTGTCATCCTCCCGAGGTACCAGGCGAGTACCTATGGTCAAAATGCCAGTGTTTACGGTACCTTTTGAAAGAGTAGCTATTGACATCGTTGGTCCTTTATCACCACTTTCATCTGGGGGACATAGTTGATTATGCTTCGAGTTTCCCTGAAGCCATTCCCTTAAAGACCATAACTACTACAGAGGTGGCTGAAGCCCTTTTATCCATCTTCTCCAGAGTGGGCATCCCTAGAGAAATTTTGTCTGACCGTGGGACACAATTCACATCTGACTTAATGCAACATCTCTACCAACTTCTGGGAGTGAAGCCTCTCTTCACCACACCCTATCATCCCAGCTGTAATGGGAAGATTGAGCACCAGCATTCGATTCTCAAGTCCATTTTAAGGAAACTTTGCTCCCTTAAACCTAAGGAGTGGCATCGTTACCTACACTGTGCTTTGTTTGCCATGAGGGAAGTTCCCAGTGACTCTTTGGGGTTTTCACCTTTTGAACTTCTCTATGGTAGACAGGCCAGAGGTCCATTGTCCATCCTTCATGACTTATGGACTAATGAGGAGGTAAATGCTGAGGTTCAGTCTTCTTACCAGTTTCTCCTTGACCTTAGATCCAAACTTGAGGAGACCTCTGACATAGTTTCGAAAAACCTAAGCTTGTCAATGGACCAGTACAAAACCTATTTTGATTCCAAAAGTCAGAGGAGAAGTTTTAAAGTAGGGGATGAAGTTCTGGTACTTTTGCCTATCAAGTCAAATAAATTATTAGTAGCATGGAAAGGTCCATATAAAGTATTAAAAATTTGTGGGAAAGTTGACTACCTCATAGAAGTCAAGGGGAAACCTAAGCTTTATCATATCAACATCCTTAAGAAATATTACCGAAGAAATTCGGTTAACTGCCTTAATAACTTTGACTTAGTTTTTCCACACGAACTTGATAAGGCAACTGAAGAATGTAAGGTGTGTGTAATTGACACCTCTAACTTAGACTATGATGAAACTACATGACTTGGTGACTCTTGACCACTCGGGTGCAACCAACATTAATATTAATGAATCTTTGGATGACCATAAGAGACATGAACTACTTCAATGTGTGAGTAACTTTTCAGACGTCTTTACTGATATTCCAGGTGTTACCTCCACGGTAGTCCATAAGATTGACTTATTGATGGACAATCCGATCAAACGGAAATTATACCCAGTTCCAGTTCACCTTAGGGATGCATTTGACAGAGAGGTAGACAAATTATTAAAACTAAAGATCATTGAACCTTCAGTATCTGCATATTGCTCACCAGTAGTCATGGTTAAGGAGGAGGATAATTCATATAGACTTGCTATTGACTTCAGAGGCCTTAATGCTATAACTCGGTGGGATGCTGAGCCTATGCCCTTAATAGATAGCGATCTACACAAATTTTATGACGCTTCCTTCTTTTCAGAGATTGATATTGCACAGGCATATCATCAAGTAATGTTAGGTCCTCCTTCTAAGCAGTACACCATTTTTCCTACCCACCAAAGACTGATGCAGTATAGAACTATGCCCTTCGGCTTGGTAACTGCCTATGCTACCTATGTGAGACTGATGAGAAAGGTCTTGGGTAATATGCCAAATGTTTCAGTTTATTTTGATAACATTTACGTAATGACATCCACGTGGGGTGAACATATCCAAACATTAACATCAGTTTTGCTTAGGTTATGCTCACATGGCCTCACTGCCAAGCCAAAGAAATGCTTCTGTGGGTATAACAAGATTGGATATCTTGGACTGATACTTTCTAATAACTCTCTGCAGCCTCTCCACAGTAAGATCAAAGCTTTATTAGAATTTAAATTCCCCAAAACCAAGAAGCTCATGCGTAGCTCTCTTGGTTCTGTAAATTTTTATGCACGGTTTATCCCGAACCTCACTGATCTTACAGGCATCTTATCTGACTTCCTTAAAACGTCTGTGAAGGAACCTTTTGAACTTTCCGACGTAGCTCAGGAAAAGCTTTTAATGAGATTAAAAGTATCTTTTCGAAAGACCCTACACTTAAGATTCCAGATATTAATAAAACATTTTGTTTAAGAACTGATGCCTCCAATACTGGCTTAGGTGCGGTGCTACTACAATACCATGATGGTACTCCCTTCCCTGTATGCTTCCTAAGCCGGAAACTCCTTCCCGCAGAAACAAGATACTCCACCATAGAAAAGGAATGTTTGGCTCTTGTGTGGGGTATCTCCAAGCTTAAATTTTATTTACTGGGAAAAGAATTCATTTTAGAAACAGACCACAAACCTTTGATATACCTAGAAACTTTTAAGGGAACCAACAGTCGCCTCTTCAGGTGGACCTTGCCACTCCAGGATTTTAAGTTCCATATTGTGTATATCAATGGTTCATCCAATTATTTCTCTGACTGGTTAAGTCATGACAGTCAGTAGAAGATTTGTTGCCTTATGCGGCTTCCACATGTTAGAACTTTTTCTTCGCCTATTCTTCTTATACCCCTTGACTGTAAGTCTTGGTATGGGGGAGTGTGAGGGAAAAGTTCAATAGATAGGAGTAGCGAGGGAGTGTATAGTAACAATAGTTTCATTGCCGGCTACTTGTTAAGGTAGGGTAAGTCCAGCTCCCGCTATTCCCCCCCCTCTTTTTTCCCCCTCCCCAAAAGTGATAGTTTGATTGCCGGCTGCTTGTTAAGGAAGGGTCAGTCTAGCTCCTGCTATCCCTTCCCCTCCCTCTTCCCCCCCCCCGAAAGGTGACGTGTGGGGCTCAGCAACGGCTACGATTTCAACAACACAGTGTCACCAACACCTGACACCCCATTACCACGATATACCTATATTAGCATTGAGTTCAAATGTAATTTTTTTCATTTCATTTTTCATTTTTCTTTCAATTAGGATACCCATTCATGTTTTATTGTTTTACATTTTCCGTTTCTAAATAATAAAGTGTTTATCATTGTCTGTTATTATTTCTTTTTCTATTCATTAATTTTCCTGAGGAGGAGCCAGCCTTAGTAATACTGACTGAAGTTGCTACAGGGCTGAGTAAGCCTTCACAGTGTTTCGCTCTTTTTTGTGGCCAGAATTTATGTACTCTGATGAAGATTTAATTTTCTCGTGTTTACCATATCTGAGTAATTGAAATTTCTCATCGTTGAACTTCATATTGTTTTTTGCAGCCCACCGAAAGATTTGGTTGATGTCCGCCTGGAGCCTTGCAGTGTCTGCTTATATCGGTTAGGGCTTGGTTTACTTGGTCCCACTTTGTTTTTGTTATTGAAGTTGAGTTTGGTGAATGCTCCCTCGTGACTAATCTCATTATGTCGGTCTGGGGCTCTGCGCATGCATGTCTGAACCTCAATTATGTTGTGATCTGAGTATATTGTTTATGATATGGTGACATTTCGTATCAGATCATCATTGTTAGTGAAGATGAGGTCTAGTGTATTCTCCAGTCTAGTAGGCTCTATTATTTGCTGGTTTAAATTGAATTTTGTGCATAGATTTAAAAGCTTGTGTGAGTTAGTTTAATATGTTTATTATGCACCCCATACCCATCCTGTGGGCGGTAGTCAAAAGATTACAGACATACATAATTGGTCCAGGGACTGGACTCCAAAGTTTTGATAGCTGAGCAAGTTACAGAGGTAATGAATTCACAATTTGCAAAGGTAATGAACTCACAATTTACAAAGGTAATGAACTCCAGGTAGGTCTAGTCACAATCATGACAAGTTACAAAGGTATTTACAGATTACAGAGGTACGTAATGGGTCCAGGGACTGGGCTTTCAAAGTTGTGATGGCTGAACTAGGTACAAGGTAATGAACTCACAAGTTACAAAGGTAATGAATCCTGTAAGAATGGTTAGCTTGTGTGAGTGTGAGTTTTCATCAGAGCTGCCTCCTGGTGTTATTACTGCAACAATATTATTCGCTATATTCCTCAATTTTAGGTGCCTTAAGTTGAAATCCCCCAGGAGCAAGATGTTGGGTGCAGGACCTGGCAGATTTTCCAGACAGTGGTCAATTTTTAACAGCTGTTCCTGGAATTGCTGGGATGTTGCATCCGGAGGCATGTAGACTACCACAATGACTAGGTTTTGGTTCTCGATCTTTACTGCTAAAACTTCCACTACATCATTTGAGGCATTTAGCAGTTTGGAATGGGAATTGGAATGGGAATAATGAGGCTGTTGGTCCATGAGCTCCCCAGTGACATAGCTCATGTTATACAATTAAAGTAAAGGATTACCTAGTACTCGACACAGCAATCTAAGTTGTAAGTAATACCATCGTCCCCAGGCGACGTGGAGCTGCCCTTTGTTAGTGCTGCATCAAGTTCAAAGTTAGTGAAAGGAAAGTTAGTCATCTTCCTTGCTACGCATAAAAACAAATCAGTCTCCCCCTTGCATCATGTTTGTCCATTAATTTCGTCTGTGTGATACTGGGAAGATTGTCATAGCTAGATGTGGCAGCCCAAGCACTAACTCATTCTCCTTATGTAAGGGATGAGGGTGAGCGATCTGATCAGTTCTGTTACCCATAATTTTGTTTATGTCCCTCCATGCCCGGCTAAGTGGGGTTTGAGCATTGAGAACACTGATAAATTGTTCCCATTCTGTTGCCGCAGCTCTGTCATATGCTCTGTGTGATGAATGGTTTTGAAAACTGACAGGTTGAAGAATTGAGACACTTATGCAACATATGGGAATCTTTATTGAAGAAACGTTTGGCCACACAGTGGCAAAACTATTACACCATGATCACACTCATCAAAGGCATTTGCAAAGTCTGTGAATAATACATCTGTATTTTGTTTATCCTCTATGGCATCCAGGACCTTATCATAGTGGTCCAGTAGCTGGGACTGGCAGGAGCGACCTGCTCTAAACCCATGTTGTCCTGGGTTGTGTAATTGATGGGTATCTAGGTGGTTGGCAATCTTAATTCTTAGAACCCTTTCAAAGATTTTTATGAAGTGGGATGTTAGTGCTGTCGGTCTGCAGTTCTTTGCAACTGCTTTACTGCCACCTTTGTGGAGTGGGGCTATGTCTGTTGTTTTTAGTGTGTGTGGGATGACCCCTGTGTCCATGCTCCCTCTCCATAGAATGCTGAAGGCATGCGATAGGAACTTCTTGCAATTCTTGATGAACACGGAGTTCCATGAGTCTGGGCCTGGGGCAGAGTGCATGGGCATGTCATTTATTGCCTTTTCAAAGTCTTGTGGAGTTATGATAATACCCGAGATTTTTGAGTTGACCAAATTTTGGGTTTCATTCATAAAGAATTCATTGGGATTGTCGACCCTTAGTCTGGGCAGCGGCTCACTGAAGTCATATTGGGACTTTAGTATCTCACTCATTTCTTGGTTGTCTTCTGTGTATGTCCCATCCCACCTAAGCAGGGGCCCAATACTGGATGTTGTTCTTCCCTTAGATTTGGCATAATAGAAACGTTTTTTTTTTTAAATTTCCTTTATGGCTTTTAGTTATTTCTGTGATTCTTGTCTACTGTAAGATTCCTTCTGCATAAGTTCAATATTTGCAATTTTATTGACCACTGTCTCCCTTCGTATTTCAGATATATTGGCCCCTTTCAGCAGTTCTGTGACTCTTCACCTTCTTCTGTACAGGGAGTGTCTCTAGTTTACATCTTCATCTTCGGTGTCCTGTAGCTTGATTGCTAACGCACTCAGCTCACACGCTGAGGTCCAGGGTTCGAATCTCCTCTGGTACGGCTGGAAAACATTAGGGACGTGTTTCCATAAGATACCTGCTGTTGCTGTCCCTGTTCACCAATCAGTTTAAAATGGGTATCTGGGCGTTAGTCAACTGGTGTGGGTCGCATCCTGGGACCTAATTTGCCAGAAATGCTCAGCATAAGAAGGGGCTTTCTATATAGTATGTCAATGATGTCAGCTAGGCTTGTATACCATGTAGATGTACTTGTAGTAAATAAAGACATTATTATTATTATTATTAATGGAATATGTCTTGGGCAGATCTCAAGAACCACAGAATTCATTTTTCAAGGCAAACGTTCAGATCCGTGTTGTTTATGATATCTTCCCAGCTTGTTTTATTTAGTACATGGTTTACTTGATCCCATTGTATGTTTTTGTTATTGAAATTGAATTTAAGAACATATAAGAATGGAGGAACACTGCAGAAGACCTACTGGCCCATGCGAGGCAGGTCCTTATCAAAATGACTACTACCCAAAGCTTCCCAAGAAACAACTCCCGCACCCAATAACACCAATCAAACCCAGCCCCTCCCACTCATATATTTGTCCAGTCTCTTCTTAAAGCTACCCAAGGTCCTAGCCTCTATCATCCCACTGGGAAGACTGTTCCACGCATCTACAACTCTGTTAGAAAACCAGTACTTACTTATGTCCTTTCTAAATCTAAATTTATCCAACTTAAATCCATTATTCCTGGTTCTTACCTGGTTCGACACCCTCAGTACTTTATTAATATCTCCCTTGTTTATGCCCGTCATCCACTTATACACTTCAATGATATCTCCCCTTATTCTACACCTCTCCAGAGAGTGGAGATTTAAGGCTTTGAGTCTATCTTCATACGGGAGGTTCCTTACACAGTAAATCATTTGTCATTCTTCTCTGTATGTTCTCTAATGAGTCTATATCCATCCTGTAGTAAGGGGACCAAAATTGAGCAGCATACTCTAAATGAGGCCTCACTAGTGATGTATAGAGCTGTAAAATAACTTTTGGACTTCTGTTACTTATATACTTCTTGAGATAAATCCAAGTAATCTGTTGGCCTTGTTGCGCACACTAAGGCACTGCTGTCTTGTGTGATGAATGGTTTTGAAAACCGACAAGTTGGTTTACAAAACCATTCATCACATCTGTCAGACACTGCAACATCATGGGATCTTGGTACAAAGACTTCAACGCTTGCCCAACCTTTGGACGACGACCTACTTACACTAGTGGCAAGTCCCACTGTGATCCCGCCTCCTTCTGCTTGGACTCATCTCACCGAAGTACATAAACCACCTCTCTGGCCCTGTGCTGCACTTCCTACAAGAGTGATGGACTGAACACATCGATTCCAGGTTGAGGGACTGATTACCTCAAAACTTCTACTCTCCTTACCCATTTCTACTTTGTATTGGACTGATGAAGCCACTGTGTGGCGAAACGTTTCTTCAATAAAGATTCCCATGTGTTGCATAAGTGTCTCAATTCTTCCACTGCTGTCTTGGCTTTAGATTTCTGCTTATCATGACTCCCAAGTCTTTTTCACATTCTGTATGATCAAGCTCTACTTCACCTAGATTATAGCTTCGAGGGTTATTTTCATTACCAAGGGCAAGTACCTTACACTTATCCACATTGAACTTCATCTGCCATTTTTCAGACCAAGACATTAATTTGTCCAAATCGTCCTGGAGTTTATTGATATCCTCCTCAGAGTGAATTATACGGCCTATCTGATCCTTGTGGAATGCCACTAGTGACTAATCCCCATTCAGATTTCACTCCATTAATGGTAACTCTCTGCTTTCTATTGGTAAGCCATGCCTCAATCCATGCTAGAACTTTACCTCCTATACCATGAGCTGCCACTTTTCTTAAGAGTCTCCTGTGAGGTACTCTATCGAAGGCTTTACTAAAATCCAGATAAACAATATCATATTCCTTATCACTGTCAACTGCCTCAAATGTTCTATTGAAGAACGTCAGTAAGTTTGTCAGGCAGGAACGACCTCTCGTGAATCCATGCTGAGATTCATTTATCAAGTTATACTTTTCAAGGTGACTTCTGATAATGTCAGCTATAATTGATTCTAATAACTTGCCCACTATAGATGTCAGGCTTATTGGACGGTAATTTGAAGGAGTGGACTTATCCCCTGATTTGAATATAGGAACCACATTAGCCATCTTCCACAACTCTGGCACAACACCGGTATTATTATTATTATAATCAAAAAGAAGCGCTAAGCCACAAGGGCTATACAGCGCTGCAGGGTAGGGAAGGAAGCAAGGGAATTGGATGGCAGAAGGGAGGGGGGATGATCAGCAGGTTACAGAAAACAGCGGGGCAGGGGATAGTACGGGGGTAGAGGGTAGCAAGAGATACAAGTAGAAAGGGCTGAAAGTATCAGAATTTGTGAAGTAAGTCAGTCGTTGTCAAAAAGTCAATGAGAGAGTCCGGATGAAAGGTGGGTCCATCAGCGAGAAGGGAAGGTAAAGAGAGAGCAGCGGGGCGAAGACGACGACAGAGGTAAATTCTGCGTGCTCGTTGATAAAGTGGGCAGTCCAACAGAATGTGGCTGACTGATAATGGAGCTTGGCAATTCTCACAGAGAGGAGCAAGACGCCTCTCCATGAGATATCCATGAGTAAGACGAGTATGGCCAATGCGAAGACGGGAGAGAGTAGTCTCCCAACCTCGACACTGGTGATAAGAAGACGGCCAGTAACCTATACTCGGTTTAATAGACTGAAGTTTGTTGCCGAGCATAGTAGACCAACGTTGTTGCCAACGGGTGTGAAGGTGGGAAGATATTACAGCAAAATAGTCCGTACATGGAATACCTCTATAAGAAACTGGTAGGTCATGTACTGCTGACCGCGCAGCAGTGTCTGCCTGTTCATTGCCCTGTACGTCAACATGACCAGGGACCCAACAACAAACAATATCTTTATGCTTAGTAAAGATGCGGCGTAGCCAAAGTTGGATACGGAGGACTAAGGGGTGAGGTGTATCAAATTTTTGTATAGCCTGTAAAGCACTAAGGGAGTCTGAGACAACCACAAATGATGACACAGGCATAGATGCAATACGGATAAGTGCTGTAAGGATGGCATATAATTCAGCAGTAAAAATACTAGCTGAAGATAGTAAATGCCCTTGTACGACGCTGTCCGGAAACACTGCTGCGAATCCTACGCCGTCAGAAGACTTAGAGCCATCTGTGTACACAGCAATGGCATGAGAATGAGAGTGAAAGTGGTCAAGAAAAAGAGAGCGGGAAGCGACCGTAGACAGTTGGGCTTTCGAGCAAGGGAGGGAGAAAGAACAGACTCGAACAGCTGGAACTTCCCAGGGGGGTAGGGAAAAGTGAGATGCTACATGTACATAGAAAGGTGGTAGTTGAAGAGAAGACAAGAGCGAATGAAGGCGAAGAGAGAAGGGACGGAGTAAGCAGGGGCGGCGAACAAATAAAGAATGTCTACTAATATCAGTGACCATTCTATAAATGGAAGGATTGCGGAGATCATGAGAGCGTACATAGTAGCGCAGGCAATGGGCATCACGGCGATCGGATAAGGATGGAACGTTCGCTTCTGCATAGAGGCTTTCGACAGGGGAAGAGCGAAAAGCACCAAGGCATAAACGTAATCCTTGGTGATGAATGGGGTTAAGGCTAGAGAGAGTAGCAGGAGATGCCGCTGAATAGATCTGGTCACCATAATCAAGTTTCGATAAAATAAGGGTGGAATGTAGGTGAAGGAGGGTTCGACGATCAGCTCCCCACGAAAGATGAGCAAGGGTTTTAAGAAGGTTCAGCCGGCTGTGACAAGTTGCCTTCAGAGAGGTAATGTGAGGTTTCCAGGATAACCTACGATCAAAGAGGAGGCCCAGAAACTTGACTGTATCACGTTCAGGGATACGTGAGCCATAGAGATACAAAGGATGATCAGAGATGACAGAGCGTCTAGTGAAAGTGATTTGGTGGGTTTTAGTGCTGGAAAATTTAAACCCATGTGTGGTGGCCCAATTGGAAACACGGTCGACTGCATGCTGGAGAGAAACTGTAAGGAGGTGACAGTCAGCGCCTGCACAGGCAATAGCGAAGTCATCAACATAGAGTGATGACCAAATATTTGATGGAAGACTAGAGGCCAAATCATTAATAGCAAGGAGAAAAAGTGTTGTGCTCAGAACACATCCCTGGGGGACACCTTCAGCTTGGACAAAGTCCGGGGAGAGCACATTATTAACCCGAACACGGAAATGCCTGTCAGTTAAAAAGTTCTTAAGGAAGGATGGTAGATTGCCTCGAAGGCCTAAGGAGTGGGCTTGGGCTAAAATATTATACCTCCAAGTTGTGTCATATGCCTTCTCAAGGTCAAAAAATATGGCAATAACTGAGTGGTTATTCGCAAAGGCATTACGAACATACGTATCCAAGCGCAGTAAGGGGTCTATGGTAGAACGTCCCTTACGAAAGCCATATTGACGAGTGGAGAGACTGTTGTGTGTCTCTAAATACCACACTAAACGTCTATTTACTAGACGTTCCATTACTTTGCAAACTGCACTGGTAAGAGCAATGGGACGATAGTGGGAGGTTTCATGTCCCGTAGTGCCTGGTTTGCGGAAAGGGAGAACAATGGCGGATTTCCACAGCTGTGGAAGAACTCCTTGTGACCAAATAAGATTGTAAAGGCGAAATAGGACTGCAAGGGCTGACTGATGTAAATGTTGTAGCATACGAATATGAATGTCGTCGGGCCCAGCTGCCGATGATCGACAAGCTGAGAGTGTTGCCTCCAGTTCTTGAAGTGTAAAAGGCACATTATACTGTTCTTCTCTGAGAGAAGAAAAGTCCAAGGGTGCTAACTCTCTGGCAGACTTTGAGGAAAGAAATGAGGGGCATAGATGGAGTCCCTGAGAAATACGGACCAGATGATTGCCAATTTCATTGGCAACATCTAGTGGGTTTGCTATATCAACACCGGCAACCCGCAGAACAGGAGCCGGGTCAGGAGAATATTTACCACTCAGTTTTCGTACTTTTTTCCAGACTGCACTCATAGAGGAAGCAGAGGTGATGGTGGAGACATAATCTCGCCAGCAAGTGCGTTTAGCGTCACGGATGACACGGCGAGCGATCGCACGCTTCTGTTTAAAATCAAGGAGTCGCTCTGTGGTTCTATTGTACCGGTACCTGCCCCATGCAGCGCGCTTCAAACGTACTGCACGAGCACAAGCAGGAGACCACCAAGGCACGCATTTCTGAGAATGCCTGCCCGAAGTTTGGGGTATAGAATGAGAAGCTGCGGTGAAAACGGAGGACGAGAAGAGGTGTAAAAGCTCATCGATGGAGGACGAAGAAGGAACCTCTTTAAAAACAGTCAGGTGTGAGTAAAGGTTCCAATTTGCCCGATTAAATTGCCAGCGTGGGGTGCGAAGAGGTGGCGAATATGAAGGGGAAGTAAGAATGATTGGGAAATGATCACTGTCATGTAAGTCCGGGAGAACAGACCAAGTAAAGTCCAATGCGGCGGAGGAAGAGCAAACTGAGAGATCGATGCAAGAGAGAGTATGAGTCCGAGGATCAAAATGGGTGTGAGTACCTGTATTTAAAACATGGAGGGGGTGGGTGGCAAGAAAAGGCTCTAACTGAATTCCACGGGAATCACAGTGAGACCCTCCCCAGAGGAAATGGTGGGCATTAAAATCACCAAGTAACAGAATCGGTGGCGGTAATGACGAAACAAGGAAGGCAAAATCCGGAATAGATAATGCCCGAGAAGGAGAGAGATATAAAGAACAGAGCGTATACCACCTATGTAAGTGGATACGGGCTGCTGTGTAATGCAGCGAAGTATGAATAAATAGCTGATGGTACGGAATATCAGTGCGGAGAAGAAGGGCACTTTCATTAAAGGTCCCATCAGGAAAAGGATCTGAAGAATACAATAAATTATAGCCTGAGATGTGAGAAATAACAGCAGAGTGTAATTTTGGTTCCTGTAAGCAAACACCAACAGGGGCAAACTGGGAGAGTAACATCTGAAGCTCACCCCGATTACCCCTGAGGCCGCGTATATTCCACTGTAAAAAGGCCATGATTGGCAATGATAAAGATACTTGAAATCCGCAGGTAAGGGTTCCTACGGACTAGAAGGGTTAGAAAAGTCCACATGCGGAGGCAGTGGAAAATGTTCAAGCAGCGAAGGAATGGTGCGTTGTGAAGAAAGGAGTTGCGCAGATGGAGCAGAGGAGAGAGAAAGAGCGGAAGGTGGATCAGTGTCCATTGATGGTTTGGTCTCTGCAATATATTCAGAGATTGCTTCAAGTGTTTTGGAATTCAGAGATGTCGTATGGGAGACAATATTGGGAATGGTAGGGGGAGGATGAGTAAAGATTGGAACTGTATTGGACTGTACCAAGGTAGGGGGGGGCGAAAGGGTGGAGGGAACTGGAGAAGCGTGGCAGGGGACAGAAGAGACAGGAACCTGGGAGGTGACAGAAGAGGAAGAAACTTGGGAGGGAACAGGGGAGGAAGGTACATTACGAGGAGGAGGGTGAACCTCTGCACTTGTAACTGAGCCAGTGAGAGGGGAAGAACTAGGGACAGAGACAGGGAGGGTAAAATGAGGAGGTGGAAGATGGGTAGGAGGTGTTACCGGACCTTTTTTTGACTTTTGAGAAGTAGAGGGACGATTGGGAAGAGGTGTCGTACGAGGTCTCGTCGATACTGAGGCTTGTAAGAGAGAACTCGAAGAAGCGAGATTAGACTGAGGCGTTGAAGTAGGGACGTCTGAGCCGAGGACAGCAAAAGGATTAGATACAGGAGTGATTATGGGAGAGGTAACCACAGAGGTGGGTGTAGAAGATGGGATACCAGAAGTGGGGGGACGTTTTGAAACACGGGAATAAGAAACACGTGGGAGTCTCCCTTGGAGGCGGAGATGAGAAACTGCCATGGCATAAGGGAGACCTTCTGTCTCTTTGAGGTAACGGATTTCCCGCTCGTTTAAATAGACCTGACAACGGCGAGAGTACGAAGGGTGAGCCTCATGACAGTTAAGGCAAGAGGGAGATCGATTGCAAGACGTATTAGAATGGTCATCGGCACCACAGACTGGGCATTCGGCGATAGGTCTGCAATATTTCGCTGGATGGCCAAATCGCCAGCAATTTCTACACTGTTGTGGTGTAGGGATCACCTTTCGAACTTGTAACCGATGTCCTGCTATATAAACGGAGGATGGGAGTTCTCGGCTGTCAAAAGTTAAACGAGCCACATTGCTAGGGTATCGTCTCCGCCCACGGGCAGGAAGAACGTAAGTGTCTACCTTGAGGATTGGGAGATCTTGGAGTTCCAGCTGTTCTAGAATGTCGGTGCCACATGTCTGGAAATTTTGTTGAACTATGGTATGGGGCAGAATAACGGTACCACTACAAGAATTGAGGGAATGATGTTTTTCAAGGGTGACAGGAACAGTATCTATATGGGAAAGACGAGAGAGCTCACGAGCCTGGGTAGCATTCTGTACGGTAATGATGCGCGTACCGCTCTTAAGAGCATGAAAAGAAATATCTTTACCAACATGGCATAGGAGTGCCTTGCCAATACTATGGTCAGAAAGATAGGCAGTAGAGGAAGTTGGTCGTAAAGTGAAGAATTTAGTCCACTGTTCAGTCTGAAACTGAGCGTGGAAAGGTAGTGAAGGACGTGTCGATCGTTTCTGAGAAGAACGAGAAGGTGAAGGTGGAGAAGTATCATCAGCAGGTAATTGTCGTTGACGTTTAGGCGTGGGACCAGAGTTGGTCCGACGTGGAACGGGTCGGCGATTTGAAAATTGCCGCACCGTAGAGGGAGAGGCCGGAAGCATAGTCAGAGGAGAGCGAAGGTCTGATAAATCGAAGGAGTCAGTCGAGGCCTCAGTACCTGAAGCGGGTGAGGAAACAGCACCGGCAATAGGTACAGAGGCATGAGGAATGTCTGAAGAGTGGTCCAAAGACGAGGCGGGGTCAGAACGGGGTGCGGTATCAAGAAGGGGCCCGGGGGTACCAGGTTCATGGACTAGGGCTGCCATGGTTAGGTTACTTCTTTCTTTTTGTTTTTAAGAAAAAAAAAGAAAGAAGAAAAGAAAATAAAAATAAAAAAAAGAAAAAAAAAGGGGGGACCGGGGAGGGATAGTTCCTAGGAGGAATGAAAGGGCCAGAAATCTCCCTCCGCGCCCAAGAGGACTCGACACCGCTAGTAGCGCAGATGCAGCATGGAACCCGTGCCATACCCTACCCTTCATGCCAGTAAACCAGCAATCTGGGATAGCAACCTCACATCTGCCGAGCTACCTCGGTGGACAAAAGAGAGGGCGGCCGGATATCCGCCACAAAGCATACCTCCTTCAGCCACCACCCCCGGAATCCGAAAGGTGGCTTCCAGAGATACACCCGTCGCCCAAAAGACACCCAAAGCTACTCCGGGATACCGGAGAGGGATCGGGACATCCCTAGGCAATCCAGATTCCACGGCAAACTATGCCACCGCCAAGAAACCTCAACGGAATGGGATGGACCCCGGTGTCCTTTCCCCTACCTAGGAACTAGCGCGCCTGTGGGAGAAATCACGAAGGCTAAAAAGAGGAAGGGCAAAAGGGAGGGGTGAGGAGGAGGAGGAGGAATGGAAAAAGGGGAGGATGGGGAGGATGGGATAGGGGAGGGGAGAATGGGGGGTAATTAGGTTCGGTCTGAGGAAGAAGACCGACAGGGCTAATTCCTCAGACCAAGAGCCTCTTCACCACGCCAAGGAGCCCCCCTTGAAGAGGACAACACCGGTAAGGATGGACGCATTGAATACACTCGTTAATGGCTGACTAAGCTCCATCTTACATTCCTTAAGTACCCTGGAAAACAACTCATCGGGTCCTGGGGACTTATTTTGCTTCAGTTTGTCTATCTGTTTAATAACCATGTCCCTCGTGACAGTAATATTAGTTAACTTAAATTCATCAGGAACTAAATAATTGTTAATTAGTGGAATCTCATTTACATCTTCCTGTGTAAAAACTGACAAAAAATAGTCATTAAATAAGGAACACATTTCCAGTTCATTATCCGTCAGCTGTCCATTCCCAGTTTTCAGAGGTCCTACTTTTTCCTTCCCCTTCGTCCTATACACTTGAAGAACCCCTTTGGATTAGTCTTTGATTCATTAGCAACTCTAATTTCATAGTCACATTTAACCTTTCTAATCGCCTTTTTTACTTCTCTTTTAAGCTGAACATATTGGTCAGTAAGGTTAACCTCTCCTCTTCTGATGTGCCTATAAATTCCCCTTTTCTGCCCTAATAGATGCTTTAGCCTCCTGTTAACCCATTTGGGATCGTTATTATTAGACCTAATTTCTCTCTGGGGAATGTATATACTCTGGGCACTGTGTACATTATTAAGAAAACAATCATAAAAGCAGATAGATCTCTTCATATTCATAAGTATGATTATCGTCAATAAAATCATTAGCTAGATAACCCAATCAAGATTAGACAAATGTCCCCTAAGTCCATTATAATCGGCAGAACGAAAATCAGGGATTTTTACTGTATTATCATTATTCTTGCATTCCCAATTAATGCTAAAAGTGATGGATTTGTGATCACTTGTGCCAAGCTCTTCAGTGATCTCCAGATTATTCACGAGTGTTTCCTTATTTGACAAGACTAGGTCTAGCAAATTATTACCCCTGGTAGGCTGTTACACTTTGTTTCAGAAAACAGTCCTGAACTGTTTCCATAAAGTCACTGGACTCTAGATTACCTGTCAAAGAATTCGTCAATTTGACTAAAGTTAAAGTCCCCTACTATGACTGTTACTGTGTCCAGAAGCCCTAACAATTTCGTCCCAAAGAAGTCTCCCTCTACCGTGAAGAGACCTTTATGACTGCTCACATTTTGCTGGTCAAGAGCCCTGTACATACATGTCTGCACCTCTATTATGTTGTGATTTGAGTGTATTGTCTTTGATATGGTTATGTTGTATATCAAATCATCGTTGTTAGTGAAGATGAGGTCCAGCGTATTTTCTAGTCTTGTAGACTCTAATATTTGCTGGTTTAAGGTGAATTTGGTGCAGAGATTTAACAGTTCGTGTGTGTGTGTGTGTGTGTGTGTGTGTGTGAATTTTCAAATGAGCTGCCTCCCAAGTTGATCTCTGCTAAAACATTATTTGTTATACTCCTCCATTTTAGGTGTCTCAAGTTGAAATCTCCTAGTAGCAAGATGTTTGGGGCAGGAGTTGGAAGATTTTCCAGACAGTGGCATTTTTTGGCATGGTCAAAGGTGCATGTCCCACCTAGAAGACAAAAAGAATGCAGATGTAATATACACAGACTTTGTAAAAGCCTTCGGCAAGTGTGACCATGGTGTAATAGCGCACAAAATGCGTGCTAAAATAACAGGAAAAGTTGGTTGATGGATCTATAATTTCCTGACAAATAGAACACAGAGTAGTAGTCAACAGAATTAAGTCCGAGGCGGCTACGGTGAAAAGCTGTTCCACAAGGCACAGTACTCGCTCCTATCTTGTTCCTCATGCTCGTATCAGACATACAGGGATATAAGCCACAGTGCGGTGTGTTCCTTTGCAGATGACACCCGAATCTGCATGACAGTGTCTTCCATTGAAAACACTGCAAGGCTCCAGACAGACATCAACCAAATCTTTCAATGGTCTGCAGAAAACAATATGAAGTTCAACGATGAGATTTCAATTACTCCGATATGGTAACCTGGAGTTTACCTGGAGAGAGTTTCGGGGGTCAACGCCCCCGCGGCCCGGTCTGTGACCAGGCCTCCTGGTGGATCAGCGCCTGATCAACCAGGCTGTTGCTGCTGGCTGCACGCAAACCAACGTACGAGCCGCAGCCCGGCTGATCAGGAACTGACTTTAGGTGCTTGTCCAGTGCCAGCTTGAAGACTGCCAGGGGTCTGTTGGTAATCCCCCTTATGTGTGCTGGGAGGCAGTTGAACAGTCTCGGGCCCCTGACACTTATTGTATGGTCTCTTAGCGTGCTAGTGACACCCTTGCTTTTCATTGGGGGGATGGTGCATCGTCTGCCAAGTCTTTTGCTTTCGTAGTGAGTGATTTTCGTGTGCAAGTTCGGTACTAGTCCCTCTAGGATTTTCCAGGTGTATATAATCATGTATCTCTCCCTCCTGCGTTCCAGGGAATACAGGTTTAGAAACCTCAAGCGCTCCCAGTAATTGAGGTGTTTTATCTCCGTTATGCGCGCCGTGAAAGTTCTCTGTACATTTTCTAGGTCGGCAATTTCACCTGCCTTGAAAGGTGCTGTTAGAGTGCAGCAATATTCCAGCCTAGATAGAACAAGTGACCTGAAGAGTGTCATCATGGGCTTGGCCTCCCTAGTTTTGAAGGTTCTCATTATCCATCCTGTCATTTTTCTAGCAGATGCGATTGATACAATGTTATGGTCCTTGAAGGTGAGATCCTCCGACATAATCACTCCCAGGTCTTTGACGTTGGTGTTTCGCTCTATTTTGTGGCCAGAATTTGTTTTGTACTCTGATGAAGATTTAATTTCCTCATGTTTACCATATCTGAGTAATTGAAATTTCTCATCGTTGAACTTCATATTGTTTTCTGCAGCCCACTGAAAGATTTGGTTGATGTCCGCCTGGAGCCTTGCAGTGTCTGCAATGGAAGACACTGTCATGCAGATTCGGGTGTCATCTGCAAAGGAAGACACGGTGCTGTGGCTGACATCCTTGTCTATGTCAGATATGAGGATGAGGAACAAGATGGGAGCTAGTACTGTGCCTTGTGGAACAGAGCTTTTCACCGTAGCTGCCTCGGACTTTACTCTGTTGACGACTACTCTCTGTGTTCTGTTAGTGAGGAAATTATAGATCCATCGACCGACTTTTCCTGTTATTCCTTTAGCACGCATTTTGTGCGCTATTACGCCATGGTCACACTTGTCAAAGGTTTTTGCAAAGTCTGTATATATTACATCTGCATTCTTTTTGTCTTCTAGTGCATTTAGGACCTTGTCGTAGTGATCCAATAGTTGAGACAGACAGGAGCGACCTGTTCTAAACCCATGTTGCCCTGGGTTGTGTAACTGATGGGTTTCTAGATGGGTGGTGATCTTGCTTCTTAGGACCCTTTCAAAGATTTTTATGATATGGGATGTTAGTGCTATTGGTCTGTAGTTCTTTGCTGTTGCTTTACTGCCCCCTTTGTAGAGTGGGGCTATGTCTGTTGTTTTTAGTAACTGAGGGACAACCCCCGTGTCCATGCTCCCTCTCCATAGGATGGAAAAGGCTCGTGATAGGGGCTTCTTGCAGTTCTTGATGAACACAGAGTTCCATGAGTCTGGCCCTGGGGCAGAGTGCATGGGCATGTCATTTATCGCCTGTTCGAAGTCATTTGGCGTCAGGATAACATCGGATAGGCTTGTGTTAATCAAATTTTGTGGCTCTCTCATAAAAAATTCATTTTGATCTTCGACTCTCAGTCTGGTTAGCGGATTGCTAAAAACTGAGTCATATTGGGACTTGAGTAGCTCACTCATTTCCTTGCTGTCATCTGTGTAGGACCCATCTTGTTTAAGTAGGGGCCCAATACTGGACGTTGTTCTCGATTTTGATTTGGCATAGGAGAAGAAATACTTTGGGTTTCTTTCGATTTCATTTATGGCTTTTAGTTCTTCCCGCGATTCCTGACTCTTAAAGGATTCTTTTAGCTTAAGTTCGATGCTTGCTATTTCTCTGACCAGTGTCTCCATACGCATTTCGGATATATTGACCTCTTTTAGCCGCTCTGTTATTCTTTTCCGTCGCCTGTAAAGGGAGCGCCTGTCTCTTTCTATTTTATATCTACTCCTCCTTTTTCTTAGAGGAATAAGCCTTGTGCATACATCGAGTGCCACCGAGTTAATCTGTTCTAGGCATAAGTTGGGGTCTGTGTTGCTTAGTATATCTTCCCAGCTTATATCGGTTAGGACTTGGTTTACTTGGTCCCACTTTATGTTTTTGTTATTGAAGTTGAATTTGGTGAATGCTCCCTCGTGACTAGTTTCATTTTGTCGGTCTGGGGCTCCACGCATACATGTCTGAACCTCAATTATGTTGTGATCTGAGTATATTGTTTTTGATATGGTGACATTTCTTATCAGATCATCATTGTTAGTGAAGATGAGGTCTAGTGTATTCTCCAGTCTAGTAGGCTCTATTATTTGCTGGTTTAAATTGAATTTTGTGCAGAGATTTAAAAGCTCGTGTGAGTGTGAGTTTTCATCAGAGCTGCCTCCTGGTGTTATTACTGCAACAATATTATTTGCTATATTCCTCCATTTTAGGTGCCTTAAGTTGAAATCCCCCAGGAGCAAGATGTTGGGTGCAGGAGCTGGAAGATTTTCCAGACAGTGGTCAATTTTTAACAGCTGTTCCTGGAATTGCTGGGATGTTGCATCCGGAGGCTTGTAGACTACCACAATGACTAGGTTTTGGTTCTCGACCTTTACTGCTAAAACTTCCACTACATCATTTGAGGCATTAAGCAGTTCTGTGCAAACAAGTGACTCTGCAATGTACAGGCCAACCCCCCCCTTTTGCCTGTTCACGTCAAAGACCTGGAAGTGATTATGTTGGAGGATCTCACCTTCAAGGACCATAACATTGTATCAATCACATCTACTAGAAAAATGACAGGATGGATAATGAGAACCTTCAAAAATAGAGATGCAAAGCCCATGATAACACTCTTCAGGTCGCTTGTTGTATCTAGGCTGGAATATTGCTGCACACCAACAGCACCTTTCAAGACAGGTGAAATTGCTGACCTAGAAAATGTACAAAGAACCTTCACGGCATGCATAACTAGGATAAAACACCTCAGTTACTGGGAACACTTGAGGTTCCTGAACCTGTTCTCCCTGGAATGCAGGGGGAAGAGATACATGATTATATACACCTGGAAAATCCTAGAGGGACTAGTACTAAACTTGCACACGAAAATCACTCCATATGAATCACTCCATTGCAAGGTGGCCCGGTGGTCTGGTGGCTAAAGCTCCCGCTTCACACACGGAGGGCCCGGGTTCGATTCCCGGCGGGTGGAAATTCCGACACGTTTCCTTACACCTATTGTCTTGTTCACCTAGCAGCAAATAGGTACCTGGGTGTTAGTCGACTGGTGTGGGTCGCATCCTGGGGGACAAGATTAAGGACCCCAATGGAAATAAGTTAGACAGTCCTCGATGACGCACTGACTTTCTTGGGTTATCCTGGGTGGCTAACCCTCCGGGGTTAAAAATCCGAACGAAATCTTATCTTATCTTATCTTATCTGAAAGCAAAAGACTCGGCTGACGATGCAACATCCCCCAAATGAAAAGCAGGGGTGCCACTAGCACATTAAGAGAACACAATAAGTGTCAGGGGCCCAAGACTGTTCAACTGCCCCCCAGCATACATAAGGGGGATTACCAATAGACCCCTGGCTGTCTTCAAGCAGGCACTGGGCAATCACCTAAAATCAGTAACTGACCAGCCAGGCTGTGGTTCATATGTTGGATTGTGTGCAGCCAGCAGTAACAGCCTGGTTGATCAGGCACTGATCTACCATGAGGCCTGGTCAAAGACCGGGCCGTGGGGGCATTGACTCCCGGAACTCTCTAGGTAAACTCCAGGTATACAGTGCCTGCAGAAACCCAAGGCATAGTATTTACATAGATTGTAATTCTGTTTGCTAGGAGTTATTGTAGCAGCGTTTGCTGCTGATGCATTTTTTCCTGTTTCCTCCCTATCTTTCACCCCTGTATGGACATCAGTGTTTCCACCAGGTTTTGCTGGTAGTGTGTCGATATTATTCCCTGAGGCATCATCCCCTTTTGATCCATCTCCAGCAGTATCTCTAGTGGCCAGGCTTAGGCTTGGTTACAAGTACTTCTGGCAGTTTGGGAGACACACAGATGATGATCAGACTAAATGTAAATTATGTGATCAGGCATATGGTCACTCTCTTGAACACTATGTGCTTAATTGTCCACTTATTGAGGAATACAGAGATAGACAATATAATAACCTATGTGACATGTCAAGATATCTTATTAATGAAAATAAGATACCAGATATACTAAGCAAATTTCCTAAATTTGCTTGTAACAGATAATTGATATAATGTAGATATAAATCCATATGTATTCCTGTTAACCCTTTGGGGCCTAGTTCCTAGGCCTTTTGTGTATCCATATGTTCTTGCGCTACCGTCCACAGGGTGGATATGGGGTGCACAATAAACTAGCCACTTCGGTGGCAAAATCTAATTCTAATCTGTGAACTGAACTGCATTGTCTTCACAGTCCTCCAGTGCCCTCAGGAGCACTGTCCTTCAGGACAACACTAGAACCCTCAAGAGCACTGTCCTCCAGGACTCTCCAAGTTTTTCCTCACAAATCACTTAATTTCAATATATCATGAAATTACCTAGATAACTGCAATCAAGTCCCAGATTTCCACTTAGCCAATTTCATGGGACCGAGAAGCTACCTGGGTGGGCTAAATTGGAATGACCTGACCATGGGTCAAGTAGGTGGTGTCGGTTGACAATATGACATGTTTCAGAGCATAGTTCAAGCTGCCCAGACAACTTTTGTTCCTTGGAGGAAAATTGGATTTAACAAAAATGATCCCAAATAGATAAACAATAGATTAAAACATCTCATTGGTCAAAAGAGAGGCACATATAGGCATATCAAAAGAGGGAATGGGCAGTTAAGAAATCAATATATTCAATTAATGAGAGATATAAAAAAATGAATAAGAAAAGCAAAAAGGGATTATGAGGCTAAAGTCTCAAGGGATTCAAAGACTAACCCAATAGACTGTTCAACTGCCTCCCAGCACACATAAGGGGGATTACCAACAGACCCCTGGCAGTCTTCAAGCTGGCACTGGACAAGCACCTAAAGTCAGTTCCTGATCAGCCGGGCTGTGGCTCGTACGTTGGTTTGCGTTCAGCCAGCAGCAACAGCCTGGTTGATCAGGCTCTGATCCACCAGGAGGCCTGGTCACAGACCGGGCCGCGGGGGCGTTGACCCCCGGAACTCTCTCCAGGTAAACTCCAGAGAGTTCTTTCAGGTATACAGAAGTAAGATTAGGGACAAGACTGGCCCACTTAAGTGTAACTCAGGTCAGATCACTGACAGTGATAAGGAAATGTGTGAACTTTTCAATACCTACTTCCTCTCAGTTTTTAACTCAGGAAGATACTAGCGAAATTTCAGAAATAATAAATTATATAGAACAAGACGATAATAAACTATGCACTATTGGGGTAACTAGTGACATGGTCCTCAGACATATAGGGAAATTAAAGCCTAACAAATCCCCAGGCCCTGATGAACTGTTTGCAAGGGTTTAAAGGAATGTAAAGAGGAACTTAGCCTACCTTTGGATAATCTTTTCAATATATCACTACAAACCGGCATAGTGACAGACAAGTGGAAAATGGCAAATGTAATACCATTTATAAGGCAGGTGACAAGTCCTTAGCTTCGAACTATAGACCATTAAGCATTACCTCCATAGTTGGAAAATTTATGGAATCTATAATTGCCGAAGCAATTCGAAGATTAGATTTTGCCACCAAAGTGGCTAGTTTAGTGTGCACTCCATATCTATCCTGTGGACGGTAGCGCAAGAGCATATGCATACACAAAAGGCCTAGGAACTAGGCCCCAAAAGGGTTAACAGGCGTTTATGTGGATTTATATCTACATATATACAGTTCGCTTATCTGTTACAAGCAAATTTAGGAAATTTGCTTAGTATATCTGGTATCTTATTTTTATTATTAAGATATCTTGACATATCATATAGTTTATTATACTATCTCTGTATTCCTCAATAAGTATTTATTATAATCAAAAAGAAGCACTAAGCCACAAAGGCTATACAGCACTGCAGGGTAGGGAAGGAAACGAGAGTATTGGGCTGTAGAAGGGGGAGGGATGATCAGTAGGTTACAGAAAACAGCGGGGCAGGGGATAATGCGGGGGTAGAGGGCAGCAAGAGATTGAGGTAGAAAGGGCTGAAGGTATCATCAGAGTTTGTGAAGTAAGTCAGTTGCTGTCAAAAACTCAATGAGAGAGTCTGGATGAAAGGTGGGTCCATCAGCGAGAAGGGAAGGTAAAGAGAGAGCAGCGGAGCGAAGACGACGTTGGAGGTATATTCTGCATGCTCGTTGATAAAGTGGGCAGTCTAACAGAATGTGACCGACCGATGATGGAACCTGACAATTCTCACAGAGAGGAGCAGGGCGCCTCTCCATGAGATAACCATGGCCAATGCGAAGACGGGAGAGAGCAGTCTCCCAACCTCGACACTGGTGACGAGAAGACGGCCAGTAACCTATACTCGGTTTAATAGATTGAAGTTTGTTACCGAGCATAGTAGACCAATGTTGTTGCCAACGGGTGTGAAGGTGGGTAGATATTGCAGCAAAATAGTCCGTAAATGGAACACCTCTATATGAAACTGGTAGGTCATGTACTGCTGACCGCACAGCAGTGTCTGCCTGTTCATTGCCCTGTATGTCAACATTACCAGATACCCAACAAAAAACAATATCTTTATGCTTGGAAGAGATGCGGCGTAGCCAAAATTGGATATGGAGGACTAAGGGGTGAGGTGTATCAAATTTCTGTATAGCCTGTAAAGCACTAAGGGAGTCTGAGACAACCACAAATGATGACACAGGCATAGATGCAATATGGGTAATTGCTGCAAGAATGGCATACAATTCAGCAGTAAAAATACTAGCCAAAGATAGTAAATGCCCTCGTACGATGCTGTCCGGAAACACTGCTGCGAATCCTATGCCGTCAGAAGACTTAGAGCCATCTGTGTACACTGCAATGGCATGAGATTGAGAGTGGAAGTGGTCAAGAAAAAGAGAGCGGGAAGCTACCGTAGACAGTTGGGCTTTCGAGCAAGGGAGTGAGAAAGAACAGACTCGAACAGCTGGAACTTCCCAGGGGGGTAGGGAAAAGGGAGATGATACATGAACATAGAGAGGTGGTAATTGAAGAGAAGACAAGAGCGAATGTAGGCATAGGGAGAAGGGACAGAGCAAACAGGGGTAGCAAACAAATAAAGAATGTCTACTAATATCGGTGACTATTCTATAAATGGAAGGATTGCGGAGATCATGAGAGTGTACATAGTAGCGAAGGCAATGGGCATCACCGCGACGATCGGATAAGGATGGAACGTTCGCCTATGCATAGAGGCTCTCAACAGGGAAAGAGCGAAAAGCATCAAGGCATAAACGTAATCTTTGGTGATGAATAGGGTTGAGGCTAGATAGAGTAGCAGGAGAGGCCGCTGAATAGATCTGGTCACCATAGTCAAGTTTCGATAAAATGAGGGTGGAATGTAGGCGAAGGAGGGTTCGACGATCAGCTCCCCATGAAAGATGAGCAAGAGTTTTAAGAAGGTTCAGCCGGCTGTGACAAGTTGTCTTCAGAGAGGTAATGTGAGGTTTCCAGGATAATCTACGGTCAAAGAGGAGGCCTAGAAACCTGACTGTATCACGTTCAGGGATACGGGTGCCATAGAGGTATAAAGGATGATCGGAAATGACAGAGCGTCTAGTGAAAGTAATTTGGTGAGTTTTGGTACTGGAAAATTTAAACCCATGTGTGGTGGCCCAACTGGAAATATGGTCGACCGCATGCAGGAGAGAAACTGTAATGAGGTGACAGTCAGCGCCTGCACAGGCAATAGCGAAGTCATCAACATAGAGTGATGACCAAATATTGGATGACAGACTAGAGGCCAAATCATTTATAGCAAGGAGAAAAAGTGTTGTGCTCAGAACACATCCCTGGGGGACACCTTCAGCTTGGATAAAGTCCAGGGAGAGCACATTATTAACCCGAACACGGAAATGTCTGTCAGTTAAAAAGTTCTTAACCCGTAAATGGTCCAAACGTATATATACGTTCACTACCGTACTGCCCCAACTTTTTTGAGAAAAAAAAAACATTGTTGTTTTTTAATAGGAAAAAAGAGCATATGGTACCCAGGCATCCCCAATTAATTTAATGTGATGCACAGTGAGTGCTCACACTCATTCTCTCACTCAGAAGTGTTCAAGAAATGGCAAAGTATTTTATCCACAGTGGTATATTACAGACCATTCTGGAGAAATACCCTGACTTTGCTAGCTGTAAATAAAGCATTACCACATGTGTGCGTGTGCGTGTGTGTGTGTGTGTGTGTGTGTGTGTGTGTGTGTGTGTGTGTGTGTGTGTGTGTGTGTGTGTGTGTGTGTGTGTGTGTGCACTCACCTAGTTGAGATTGCAGGGGTCGAGTCCAAGTTCCTGTACTCACCTACTCACATATTTGTACTCACCTATTTGTGGTTGCAGGGGTCGAGTCACAGCTCCTGGCCCCGCCTCTTCGCTGATCCTGTGTGTGTGTGTGTGTGTTTGTGTGTGTGTGTTTTTTTGTTGTGTATGTGTATAAGTGTGTGTGTGTGTGTATGTATGTATGTGTGTGTGTGTGTACGAGTTTGTGTGTATGTGTGTGTGTGTGTTTGTGTATGTGTGTGTTTGTGTGTGTGTTTGTGTGTGTGTGTGTGTATGTGTATGAGTGTGTGTGTATGAGTGTGTGTGTGTGTATGGGTGTGTATGTGTGTGTTTGTGTGTGTGTGTGTGTGTGTGTGTGTGTGTACTCACCTATTTGTGGTTGCAGGGGTCGAGTCTTAGCTCCTGGCCCCGCCTCTTCACCGGTTGCTACTGGGCCCTCTCTCTCCCCGCTCCATGAGCTTTATCAAACCTCGTCTTAAAACTGTGTATGGTTCCTGCCTCCACTACGTCATTTTCTAGGCAATTCCACTGCCTTACAACTCTATGACTGAAGAAATACTTTCTAATATCTCTCTGACTCATTTGTGTCTTCAACTTCCAATTGTGGCCTCTTGTTTCTGTGTCCCCTCCCTGGAACATCCTGTCTTTGTCCACCTTGTCTATTCCACGCAGTATTTTATATGTCGTTATCATGTCTCCCCTGACCCTCCTGTCCTCCAGTGTTGTCAGGCCAATTTCCCTTAATCTTTCTTCATACGACATTCCCCTTAGCTCTGGAACTAACCTTGTCGCAAACCTTTGTACTTTCTCTAGTTTCTTGGTGTGCTTTATCAAGTGCGGGTTCCAAACAGGTGCTGCATACTCCAGTATGGGCCTGACATACACGGTGTACAGTGTCTTGAACGATTCCTTACTAAGGTATCGGAATGCTGTTCTCAGGTTTGCCAGGCGCCCATATGCTGCAGCAGTTATCTGATTGATGTGTGCTTCCGGAGACATGCTCGGTGTTATACTCACCCCAAGATCTTTCTCCTTGAGTGAGGTTTGCAGTTTTGGCCACCTAGCCTATACTCTGTCTGTGGTCTTCTGTGCCCTTCCCCTATCTTCATGACTTTGCATTTGGCAGGATTAAATTCGAGAAGCCATTTGCTGGACCAGGTGTCCAGTCTGTCCAGGTCTCTTTGAAGTCCTGCCTGGTCCTCATCAGATTTAATTCTCCTCATTAACTTCACATCATCTGCAAACAGGGACACTTCTGAGTCTAACCCTTCCATCATGTCGTTCACATATACCAAAAATAGCACTGGTCCTAGGACCGACCCCTGTGGGACCCCGCTCATCACAGGTGCCCACTGTGATACATCATTATGTACCATGACTCGTTGTTGCCTCCCTGTGAGGTATTCTCTGATCCATTGCAGTGCCCTTCCTGTTATATGCGCCTGATGCTCTAGCTTCTGCACTAATCTCTTGTGAGGAACTGTCAAAGGCCTTCTTGCAGTCCAAGAAGATGCAATCAACCCACCCCTCTCTCTCGTGTCTTACTTCTGTTATTTTATCATAAAACTCCAGAATTCAATTCAATTCAATTCAAAGTTTATTCTCTATAAAGATTACAATGTTGAATTTACAGAATTTGTTTGTGACACAGGATTTGCCTTCCATGAATCCATGCTGGTTTGCATTTATACTCTTGTTCCGTTCCAGGTGCTCCACCACTTCTCCATAATTTTGCATACTATACACGTCAATGACACAGGTCTATAGTTTAGTGCCTCTTTTCTGTCTCCTTTTTTAAAAATGGGAACTACATTTGCCGTCTTCCATACCTCAGGTAGTTGCCCAGTTTCCAGGGACGTGTTGAAGATTGTGGTAAGAGGCATGCACAACATATCTGCTCCCTCTCTAAGGACCCACGGGGAGATGTTGTCCGGTTCCATTGCCTTTGTGTGTGTGTGTGTGTGTATGTGTGTGTGACTCAACAATCAATATTTGCACCAATAACTCATTACAGTTGTGACCGGGTGTGGAAGTGTGAATTGCTCATTACTCTGGAATTTGTTCATGATTGTACCCATGTATAAACGTAAGTAACCATTCTTACAGGATTCATTACCTTTGTAACTTGTGAGTTCATTACCTTTGTACCTAGTTCAGCTATCAAACTTTGGAGCCCAGTCCCTGGACCCATTACGTACCTCTGCAATCTGTAAATACCTTTGTAACTTGTCATAATTGTGACTAGACCTACCTGGAGTTCATTACCTTTGTAAATTATGAGTTCATTACCTCTGTAACTTGCTCAGCTATCAAAACTTTGGGGTCCAGTCCCTGGACCAATTATGTACCTCTGTAATCTTTTGACTACCGCCCACAGGATGGGTATGGGGTGCATAATAAACATATTAAACTAAACTAAAACACTCATTCTCACATGTCTATGCGACTCAGGCTTATCATGACAATGTTAAATGTAGGCCACATCAAAAAAAATTATTCTCTATAAGGATTAGAATGCTGAGTTTACAGAATATGGTTATTGTGTGGTTTACATGTAGTAAAATAATTACAGTGTGTACCACTAGAACACCTAGCATGGCTAGGCATTTTGAGCAGACTTAGATTAAATATTAAGTTTAAAATATTACAAAATTATGAGGTAAGTTGGTATTATGGCTAAGTGACTAAATACTAGTTTGTGAGTTTAGCAATGTGAATGCTTTTGTTTTGGCACTATACATAGTTTCAGTATTGGAGTATCACAGGCCAACTTATGACTAGTTAAGATTCATTATTTTAAGATTCAGATTGATATTTCTCTTTATGGTCAAATGGGTGAGTGAGTGTAAGTGCGAACCACCAGGTGGTATTCGTGTAATTAGTTGACAGGGTGTATCAGGGAGATAAGATGTTTTCTGATGGTAGTTTTGAAGGTGATGAACGTGTCTGCAGTTCTAGAGTTTTCAGGTAGGGTGTTCCAGATTTTAGGGCATTTGACATACATTGAATTTTTCTAAAGGTTTAGTCGGACACGGGGAATGTCATAGAGATGTTTGTGTCTGGTGTTATGCCTGTGGGTTCTGTCACAACTATCAAGAAAGCGTTTTAGGTCAAGGTTAATATTGGAATTTAAGGTCCTGTAGATGTAGATTGCAGAGTAATAAGTGTGGATGTACTGAACAGGGAGTAAGTTTAGATCTCTGAAGAGTGGGGGGGTGTGTTGCCAGGGATGGGATTTAGTGATTATTCTTACTGCGGCTTTTTGTTGGGTTATTATTGGCTTTAGGTGTGTTGCTGCAGTTGAACCCCAAGCACAGATAGCATAGGTGAGGTATGGATATATAAGTGAATGGTATATTGCGAGAAGGGCAGTTTGCGGCACATAGTATCGTATCTTGGAGAGGATCCCAACCATTTTAGATACTTTTTTGGTTATGTGTTGGATATGGGTGCTGAAATTCAGGTTGTTGTCGAGGTATAGGCTTAAGAATTTGCCCTCATTATGTCTGGCAATTAGTGTTGTCGATCTTAATGTTAATTTGTGCATCTCCTGCTCTGCTACCAAACATAATGTAGTAGGTTTCGTCAGTGTTAAGCGTAAGTTTATTGGCTGTCATCCAAGTCAACATTTTGATCAGCTCCTCGTTAACAATGGTGTTCAGGGTTGCAAGATTAGGGTGAGAGAAGACATAAGTCGTGTCGTCAGCAAAGAGGATGGGGTTCAGGTGTTGAGATGCGTTTGGAAGATCATTGATGTATGTTATGGGGCTATAGGACCCAACATGTATTTATAAGTAACAGTTACTCTAGAATACCTAATTATATTGAATTGATGGGGACTCAGTTCTAAATGTCATAAGGGCTGATCACTCTTAGGACTGAGAGGCAGCTGGGTTGAGCCTTTTTCTCAATATAATAGGTTATACTGTAGACACACAAACACACAATTTAAATAAGTAGTTTATAAAGTTGTATTTCTTTTGTAAAAGTAAAATTAAGGTGTGGTAGAATTGTGGTAACTGGAGAATTTTGCTTGGCAACAGTCTTTTGATTTGGTGGGAGGAGCTTAGCTAGGCTCCTCCCTCTCCCCCTCTCTCTCTCTCTCACTCTGTTGCTGACCTTCAACCTAGACAGATAAGGCCATTAAGTAAAAGCTACCCCACACTAGAACATGTAGTGAGAACCTTACTATCAAAGTAATAAGGGACAAACCAACCTAACATGGGAGCTTGACCGGGAGAGTTATTTGACTGCTAAAATAACTCAAAACATTCTTTGAACTATATGTACTGGTATGGGGTAATAACAGTTGCATGTTTCTGGTAGGAGAAGATTTACCAAGGTGGTGTCAGAGGAAGTGTTGTTTTCATATATTAGTTTACAGGTTGTTTTTCTCCTTAGGTGGGAGAAAGGTTGAGTAACACATTTTTGTTGTGGTTATGGTAAGTGCTATGTGCATAGTTTACATTCAATTTGTGTTATTTTATGTGCCTGTGGGAAAACTTTGTCCACTGATACTGTAAGAGGGAAGCAAGTGTTTAAAGATAAAAACTATGTCAGAAGATGAGTCTTTTAAACTTTTTAGGCTTCAGGGAAGAAGGTAATAATTCATCAGTAAACATGCCTGTAAACAGTGAACATGAGGGATCACCTACTCCAGGTGATATGGAAATGGAGAGAATGAGACTTAAATTAGCAGTACTAGAGGCTCAGATGAACTTAATGAAAGCAAAGGAGGAAGAACGTCAAAGGTTAGGAGGTTCAGAACAAGAGCCTGAGCAGTACTTTAACATAACTAAAGCTGCAAATTTTGTCCCTAAGTTTACAGAGAGTGACCCAGATAGATATTTTTCTTTTTTTGAGAAGACTGCTCTGGAGCAAGGATGGCCCAAACAGAAGTGGGCTACCCTAGTTCGCACACAACTTGTGGGTAAAGGATTCCAGAGAGTAGAGACTCTGGAGGGGCAAAATTTTTCTAATTATGATAAGATTAAAGAGGAAGTATTGCTTGCCTACCAAATGATACCTGAGAAATAGACAAAAGTTCAGAAATAAAAAATTTCGGGATGGGCAGACCTTAACTGAGTTTGGGAATGAGAAACTGTTCCTTTTTAAGAAATGGGTTTGTTCTAAAGGAGTTAATAAAGACTATAACAAATTAGTAGATCTGATGGTTCATGGGGAATTGTACAATACAATCCCTGTTGACCTCAGAGAATATTTGGAGGACAAAAACCCAGATAATCTTTCAGAAGCACTGGATCTAGGTGACCGATTCTTGGCTCGCAGGGAATTGGTAAGTAAAAACAGTCATGCTCCTTCTGAAAATTTCCCCACTCGTTCTAAACCTTATTCCAAGTCCTATGGTCATAAAGGTAAGTGGGACAAGAATTTTCAGGGACAAATGAAGGCTGAGGCACCCTCTAAAATAGAAAGAAAAGGTAAGTCAGCTGGAGCTCAAAGTTTACCTAGACAATCAGATAATTTTTCAGGTCCTCGAGTAAACAGTACCAGTCCTACACCAAATGGTAAAAATACCTGTAAGAGTTATGCCTGTTACTACTGTAACAAAACTGGACACAAAAGTTTTGCTGGTCAAGGCAGCGAGATCAGGAAAGGGAGGAACCACCCCAGAGGACTCTAACTGCAGACACACATCCAGTTGCCTGTACAGTATTTGGTCTTCAAAGCAAGGTGGGGAGGTACCTTTGGGTCTAGACCCCAGGATGCAGGTATTTTCTAGTAAGTCCACAGTTGATTTGCATAAGGATGTGGGTAGGGTTGAGAACATGCTGTCCTTGTGAGATGGATGTAGCACCTACTCCTTGCTACGTGCTGGAGTGCTGCCAGTGTCTAAGGATACCTATACTGGAGTAGATATATTATTGAAGGGTATTACAGTTTCACCCATAAGAACACCTGTACACAAATTATGGGTAGAATCTACATACCAAGTTGGCTATCTCCCTGTAGGTATTTCAGATGAAATTCCCTTCGAAGGGGTTAAACTTTTGTTGGGAAAAAACGTTATGGGTCTGTTAGACAGTGAAGAATCACTAGTATGGGGGCAACCAGGCCCCAAAGTTTGGGAGAAGAAGGCTAGGGAGACCCTGCCAGACCTTTTCCCTGTTGGTGCCATCACAAGAAGTATGTCTTGTGACCAGGATACCAAGGGCAATCCTTATATTTCTCATGAAGATGATGAGGACTTAGGTTTGGAAACTCTTTCTGATGTTGAACTGCAGTCAACTAAGAAAAGGATTGTTGTGATAGAAACACAGGCCTTATGTCTAGGCTTTATTGAACATAGAATCTTCATAGTACTTCTGCAACAACAAAATATAATGACTAGTACATCTAATAACTGCTTCTACAGGGATGGTGATGTCTTGCATATGTCAAGAGGAAAGTTATAACTACAGGCCACATATTTAAACTCACCATGTAATCTGCATCACTGATATATGGATATAGGAGGAGAGAATCACACACCATGTGTTGGCACCCATGACACACACCAAACTGTTGTTGTTGTTAAGGGCCCCGAGAGGTGGTGCAGTATTATCCTGCTGCTGCTCCCCACAGGAGCAGTATCACTACAATCTCCCCCTTCTAAAATATCAGAGACAGTAATCTCCCAAACTATTAGGTGGGCGACGTACACGTCCCGACCTTTGTAGCCTTTGAGCCTCTTCACCAGGTTCAATATTTTCCAGCGGGGTTTGACTAACTGCTGGAGCAGAATCCTCTATTTCCATAGGGGTAGTCTCAAGGGGCTTTCCAGGAGAAAACGAAGCATCTTTCACATCTATTGGTGTATCTTGAGATTCCACACTAATGGGGATTTCAACTGGGGCTAAATGTCTTGTAGATACTGTAGTCTCTTCACCGTTTTGGTAGCGAATGTGGGCGTAATGTGGATTAGCTTGCAGGAGCTCTACCTCTTCCACTAAAGGATCCGTCTTGTTCATCCTACAGTGACTCTTCAGGAGAACGGGTCCAGGATGACATAACCAAGTGGGCACGGAGGCTCCCGTAGAGGAACGATGTGAATAGTTGAGTCTTTCATGAGGGGTTGCATTAGTAGCTGTGCACAGCAATGATCTAATAGAGTGAAGAACATCAGGTAGGACAGTTTGCCAGTGTTGAACAGGTAGGTTGCGTGACTTCAATGTCATTGTAATTGCCTTCCATATAGTACCATTGAACCGCTCCACTTGACCATTGCCTTGAGGGTTGTAGCTTGTTGTTCTGCTGCAGGCAATACCTTTGCTAGCCAAAAACTCCTGAAGTTCATTACTCATGAACGAGGATCCCCTGTCTGAATGGATATAAGCTGGCATACCAAAAATAGAGAACAACTGTAAAAGACAACTAATAACAGTTGAAGCAGTCATATTTGCACAGGGGAACACAAAGGGAAACCTTGAATATTCATCTACTATGTTAAGGAAATACCTATTCTGATTTGTGCTTGGTAGAGGTCCTTTGAAATCTATATTAAGTCTCTCGAAAGGCTGGGTGGATTTTATGAGATGAGTCTTCTCTGGCTGATGAAAGTTTGGCTTGCACTCTGCACATACTCTGCTTGCTCTGATCACTTGTCGCACATCTTCCACTGAGTAGGGCATGTTCTTTGATTTGACAAAATGGTACAGGCGTGTAACTCCTGGGTGACACAAAGCCTTGTGGAGAGCTGAGAGTGATTGCAAATCATGACATGCTGCTCCACAGTGGGACCTAGAGAATGCATCAGGTGAGATGTTCTCTTGACCCGGTCGGTACAGAATATCAAAGTCATAACACGATAGTTCCATCCTCCAGCATAATATCTTGTCATTCTTTATCCTACTTTTGTGCTTCTTGTCGAACATAAACATCACGGACCGTTGGTCAGTCCTTATGGTGAAATGTCTACCAGTTAAATAATGCCTCCAGTGGCGAACTGCTTCTATGATGGCCTGGGCTTCCTTTTCTACAGCAGCATAACATTTCTCTGATCCTTGAAAAGTTCTCGAAAAGAAGGCTACTGGTCGTCCTGCCTGAGATAAGACTGCAGCAATGGCAATGTCAGATGCATCTGTTTCCACTTCGAATGGTAGGGACTCGTCAATGGCTTGAACTACTGAGTTTTCAATGTCCTGTTTGAGAGTATGGAAAGCGGCTTCTGCTTCCTTTGTCATAGGAAATGCGGTAGCACTCGATGGGCGGACTTTACTTGAATAGTTGTAGATCCATTGTGAGTAATAAGCAAAGAGACCAAGAGTTCTTTGGAGTGACTTTTTGTCTTGAGGCATTGGAAGTTCCCGTAGAGGTCGTAGTCGTTCAGGGTCTGGGAATATTGAACCTCCTTCCACTACATAACCAAGGATGCTAAGCCTTTTAGTTGAAAAATTGCACTTTTCCTCATTGTAACTGATATTTTTCTTCTTGGCGGCTTCCAAAAACTTATCAAAGTTTGCATCATGTTCCTCCTGGGTCTTGCCACAAATGGTAACATTATCTAAATATGCATAAGTTCCCATGAGTTGCTCTTCCTGAATGAGTGAATCCATAATTCGTTGGAAGCAGGCTACCCCATTGGTGACTCCAAAAGGGACTCTGGTAAACTGATACAGGCCATCACTAGCCTGAAATGCTGTGTATGGTTTATCTTCATTCCTTATAGGGACTTGATGATAGGCACTCTGTAGATCAATTGTGCTAAACACATAGTACTGAGCAATTTTGTTCACTGTATCATCAATTCGAGGTAGAGGGTACCCATCAAGAAGTGTAAATTTGTTGTCTCAGAGTAATCGATAGCCAGTCTACATTTCCTATAATCATCTTTAACAACAACAACCTGTGCACGCCAAGGGGAATTACTTGGTTCTATAATACCCTCCTTCAGCAGCCTCTGAGTTTCTTTCTCAATGAACATCCGATCCTCATAAGAATTGCGGCGTGACTTAGCTGATATAGGATGGCAATCCGAGGTAAGATTCGCAAACAGCTTTGGTGGGTCTACCCTTAAAGTGCTAAGTCCACAAACAACAAGAGGAGGCAGTTCACCTCCATATGTTAAGGTAACACTACCATGCAGCTTCTGAAAGTCCTGACCAAGGATAACATCAGAGCACAGTTGTGGCAGAATAGCTAAATGTACATCTTGATAATCCTTTCCATTAACTCTGAGATTTACCTTACAAAACCCTAAGGTCTGAATAGAGAGAGATGTTGATGCCATGGAAATGGTACCTGATGAGTGATGTACAGTCAAGGAGTGGCGTTTAACTAAGTCAAGGTTGATGAAAAACTCTGAGCTGCCACTATCAATAAGACCATCTACTTCTGTTCCTTTGATGAATACTTTCACAACTGCCTTTGACAGTGAATTTGGAGTAGCCGCAGAAGTCACTGTTGCTAGAGTCGCATGATCACTGGAATGTGTGGAGGCACTAGCTCTTGTTGATGCATTAGCATGACATACTTTAGCAAAGTGACTTTTCTTGTGGCATTTATGGCACATTGCTTCATGAGCAGGACCTTCTTCTTCTTATGACCAGAGCTTTGGTAAGATGGGTAAGGAAGAAGGATGGGTAAGGATGGAAGTATTGGAAAAGGGTGGGAGGGGGGAGAGAGGTAGGATATAAAAGGTAAGTGGCCCAACCAATTTGGTGTAATTTAAAAAGTGTATGTGAAATGATAAGATATTCTTTAAGGGGTATAACACTAACCCATCAGAGTCACATAGATATAACAGATATATAAGTACATGACTCTGAATTGGTAGTAATTATACAAGTTGCAATTTTTTTTTTTTTTGTTTTTTTTGCGATTGCACAACGGATATTTATGCGACAATGAAGGCAACAATTTTCTGGCCAGTTTATAGAATTATGTGACAATGGCCTCTTACAGGTGGTGTCCAGCCATGGTAAATAGCATAATTTTTACATTAGGTTGTTATATAAGATGTCTCCCTAATTGGGGGCGATGATTTTCTTAGTATACATAGAAGGGTTCTGGTGCTACCCAATCTTCTTCATCAGGGAGGTTGCTCAATATCATGGGTCGATGGTAATCATCTTTATGTATAAAACGACAGACCCTCTGTGGGAGAGTCATTCTTTGAGTCCTGTGAGGAGGAGTATTGATTATATAATCCGTGGTATTTACCACTTGTATAGGATGTTCTCTATCTGGCATGTATAGTTCTTGCATTGAATAGAGTTGTTTCTTTTTTAGAGTGTCGAGGCGTACATTTATGGCAGTAATATCTTGTTGTATGTGTAAATCTGCCATTTTAACTCTGTCTCTCCTCCTGGTATCGGTAATGAAGCGAAGAGCTCTATTCTGGACCCTTTGTAGCCGTAGCATGTTGGTCTTTGTTGTTAATGACATTGGGACACAAGGGTATTCGAGTATTGGTCTTATTATCATTTTATACATATGTTTTTTGACATGTTGAGGGGCTTGATTGAATCGAAAGAGACTGCTAAGACCAACTTTGGCTATGTTAATCTTTTTAGTTACATGAGATGTTGAGTGGAGCAGCCTGTCTATTTCATATCCCAAGATCTTGTTAGGGTTTCTAATGGCTACAGGTGTACCTCTGATGGAGATACCCCCTTTATCTTCAATTGTTGATGCAAAACATCCTATCGTGCTAACAAGGACCTTGTCAGGATTAGTCGTAATTCTCCATTTCTTTTCCCAATTAAATGTTCGACGAAGTTCAATATTCATTTTTTCTATAAGATAAGATTTCGTTCGGATTTTTAACCCCGGAGGGTTAGCCACCCAGGATAACCCAAGAAAGTCAGTGCGTCATCGAGGACTGTCTAACTTATTTCCATTGGGGTCCTTAATCTTGTCCCCCAGGATGCGACCCACACCAGTCGACTAATACCCAGGTACCTATTTGCTGCTAGGTGAACAGGACAACAGGTGTAAGGAAATGTGTCGAAATGTTTCCACCCGCCGGGAATCGAACCCAGGCCCTCCGTGTGTGAAGCGGGAGGTTTAGCCACCAGGCCACCGGGCCACACTTGTATTTTCCTGTTACCGGAGTTGATGAGACGACATGAATAACATCATCTGCAAACTGTGTCACAATTGTATCATTAAACTCTGGTTGAGGAAGGTCATTCACATAAATGTTGAACAGAAGTGGACTGAGACAAGAACCTTGTGGGACACCAGCTGTCAGTATAAAAGGCTCTGCCGACCTGCCATGAAAGGTGGGAATGATTTTTCTTTGAGTTAAGAAATTATATATTACTCTGAGAAAAGTCCAGTTATGGTCTGGTAGGTCAATGAGTTTGTATATAAGGCCATCATGCCATAAGCTATCAAAAGCTTTATGAACATCTCTGGTGGCAATTAAGGCAAGATTCCCCTGATGCTTTAGACTTGCTACAGCAGGACACTTTGGACGTTGATGTCTTGAAAAACCACAAAAGAAACACACCATACCTGCTGCTGCTGTCACTGAGACAGGTTCCACAGTAACTTCATTGCAAGAGTCTTGGTCAGGAATTGCAGCACTTACCACTCGAGAAGGCTGAGTGGTACTGTATACTTCAGAATTCTTCTGGGCTGAATCTAGAGCTCTTGCCTGGTCAAAGGCAGCGGCTAAGTCAAGAGTTTTATTCTCCAATAAATGCTGCCTTATTATTGGTGATTGCAGGCCACTGATAAAAGCATCCCTGATGGACTCTTCACAATACTGAGCAGCTGCCACTGCTTGGAAGTGACAGTCCTTACCTAAAATTTTCAGTGCTTGAAGGTATTCCTCTAAGGACTCATCAATCTGCTGGCGGCGAGTTGCAAGGCGATAGCGTGCAAAGATTTCATTTGTAGGTTTAATATACTGAGACTTGAGGGTTTTGATAGCATCTTCGTAAGTATTACACTCAGAAATAGCCTCATATATATTAGGTGACACAAAACTGATGAGCAGACTTAGTTTATCTAGCTCTGTTTTAGGAAGAGCTCCCAAGAAGTTTTCGAAAGTCTTAAACCAGTGCTTCCATTCCTGAGCAGCCGTTGATAAGCTGGGGTCACAGTCTAGCCTCTCAGGTTTCAGTAAATGCTCCATGTTGTGATGTAGTCTAGCTCAGGATCACCACCATTTAGCCCAGGATTCTATGTTCAATAAATTGTTGTGATAGAAACACAGGCCTTATCTCTAGGCTTTATTGAACATATTATTATTATAATCAAAAAGAAGCGCTAAGCCACAAGGGCTATACAGCGCTGCAGGGTAGGGAAGGAAGCAAGGGAATTGGATGGCAGAAGGGAGGAGGGATGATCAGCAGGTTACAGAAAACAGCGGGGCAGGGGATAGTACGGGGGTAGAGGGTAGCAAGAGATTGAAGTAGAAAGGGCTGAAGGTATCAGAATTTGTGAAGTAAGTCAGTTGTTGTCAAAAAGTCAATGAGAGAGTCCGGATGAAAGGTGGGTCCATCAGCGAGAAGGGAAGGTAAAGAGAGAGCAGCGGAGCGAAGACGACGACAGAGGTAAATTCTGCGTGCTCGTTGATAAAGAGGGCAGTCCAACAGAATGTGGCTGACTGATAATGGAGCTTGGCAATTCTCACAGAGAGGAGCAAGATGCCTCTCCGTGAGATATCCATGAGTAAGATGAGTATGGCCAATGCGAAGACGGGAGAGAGTAGTCTCCCAACCTCGACACTGGTGATAAGAAGACGGCCAGTAACCTATACTCGGTTTAATAGATTGAAGTTTGTTGCCGAGCATAGTAGACCAACGTTGTTGCCAACGGGTGTGAAGGTGGGAAGATATTGCAGTAAAATAGTCCGTAAATGGAATACCTCTATAAGAAACTGGTAGGTCATGTACTGCTGACCGCGCAGCAGTGTCTGCCTGTTCATTGCCCTGTACGTCAACATGACCAGGGACCCAACAAAAAACAACATCTTTATGCTTGGTAAAGATGCGGCGTAGCCAAAGTTGGATATGGAGGACTAAGGGGTGAGGTGTATCAAATTTTTGTATAGCCTGTAAAGCACTAAGGGAGTCTGAGACAACCACAAATGATGACACAGGCATAGATGCAATACGGATAAGTGCTGTAAGGATGGCATATAATTCAGCAGTAAAAATACTAGCCGAAGATAGTAAATGCCCTTGTACGACGCTGTCCGGAAACACTGCTGCGAATCCTACGCCGTCAGAAGACTTAGAGCCATCTGTGTACACAGCAATGGCATGAGAATGAGAGTGAAAGTGGTCAAGAAAAAGCGAGCGGGAAGCGACCGTAGACAGTTGGGCTTTCGAGCAAGGGAGGGAGAAAGAACAGACTCGAACAGCTGGAACTTCCCAGGGGGGTAGGGAAAAGTGAGATGCTACATGTACATAGAAAGGTGGTAGTTGAAGAGAAGACAAGAGCGAATGAAGGCGAAGAAAGAAGGGACGGAGTAAACAGGGGCGGCGAACAAATAAAGAATGTCTACTAATATCAGTGACCATTCTATAAATGGAAGGATTGCGGAGATCATGAGAGCGTACATAGTAGCGCAGGCAATGGGCATCATGGCGATCGGATAAGGATGGAACGTTCGCTTCTGCATAGAGGCTCTCAACAGGGGAAGAGCGAAAAGCACCATGGCATAAACGTAATCCTTGGTGATGAATGGGGTTAAGGCTAGAGAGAGTAGCAGGAGATGCCGCTGAATAGATCTGGTCACCATAATCAAGTTTCGATAAAATAAGGGTGGAATGTAGGCGAAGGAGGGTTCGACGATCAGCTCCCCATGAAAGATGAGCAAGGGTTTTAAGAAGGTTCAGCCGGCTGTGACAAGTTGCCTTCAGAGAGGTAATGTGAGGTTTCCAGGATAACCTACGATCAAAGAGGAGGCCTAGAAACTTGACTGTATCACGTTCAGGGATACGGGAGCCATAGAGGTACAAAGGATGATCGGAGATGACAGAGCGTCTAGTGAAAGTGATTTGGTGGGTTTTAGTGCTGGAAAATTTAAACCCACGTGTGGTGGCCCAATTGGAAACACGGTCGACTGCATGTTGGAGAGAAACTGTAATGAGGTGACAGTCAGCGCCTGCACAGGCAATAGCGAAGTCATCAACATAGAGTGATGACCAAATATTTGATGGAAGACTAGAGGCCAAATCATTAATAGCAAGGAGAAAAAGTGTTGTGCTCAGAACACATCCCTGGGGGACACCTTCAGCATGGATAAAGTCCGGGGAGAGCACATTATTAACCCGAACACGGAAATGCCTGTCAGTTAAAAAGTTCTTAAGGAAGGATGGTAGATTGCCTCGAAGGCCTAAGGAGTGGGCTTGGGCTAAAATATTATACCTCCAAGTTGTGTCATATGCCTTCTCAAGGTCAAAAAATATGGCAATAACTGAGTGGTTATTCGCAAAGGCATTATGAACATACGTATCCAAGCGTAGTAAGGGGTCTATGGTAGAACGTCCCTTACAAAAGCCATATTGACGAGTGGAGAGACTGTTGTGTGTCTCTAAATACCACACTAAACGTCTATTTACTAGGCGTTCCATTACTTTGCAAACTGCACTGGTAAGAGCAATGGGACGATAGTGGGAGGTTTCATGTCCCGTAGTGCCTGGTTTGCGGAAAGGGAGAACAATGGCGGATTTCCACAGCTGTGGAAGAACTCCTTGTGACCAAATAAGATTGTAAAGGCATAATAGGACTGCAAGGGCTGACTGATGTAAATGTTGTAGCATACGAATATGAATGTCGTCGGGCCCAGCTGCCGATGATCGACAAGCTGAGAGTGTTGCTTCCAGTTCTTGAAGTGTAAAAGGCACATTATACTGTTCTTCTCTGAGAGAAGAAAAGTCCAAGGGTGCTAACTCTCTGGCAGACTTTGAGGAAAGAAATGAGGGGCATAGATGGAGTCCCTGAGAAATACGGACCAGATGATTGCCAATTTCATTGGCAACATCTAGAGGGTTTGCTATATCAACACCGGCAACCCGCAGAACAGGAGCCGGGTCAGGAGAATATTTACCACTCAGTTTTCGTACTTTTTTCCAGACTGCACTCATAGAGGAAGCAGAGGTGATGGTGGAGACATAATCTCGCCAGCAAGTGCGTTTAGCGTCACGGATGACACGGCGAGCAATCGCACGCTTCTGTTTAAAATCAAGGAGTCGCTCTGTGGTTCTATTGTACCGGTACCTGCCCCATGCAGCGCATTTCAAACGTACTGCACGAGCACAAGCAGGAGACCACCAAGGCACGCATTTCTGAGAATGCCTGCCCGATGTTTGGGGTATAGAATGAGAAGCTGCGGTGAAAACGGAGGACGAGAAGAGGTGTAAAAGCTCATCGATGGAGGACGAAGAAGGAACCTCTTTAAAAACAGTTAGGTGTGAGTAAAGGTTCCAATTTGCCCGATTAAATTGCCAGCGTGGGGTGCGAAGAGGTGGCGAATATGAAGGGGAAGTAAGAATGATTGGGAAATGATCACTGTCATGTAAGTCCGGGAGAACAGACCAAGTGAAGTCTAATGCGGCGGAGGAAGAGCAGACTGAGAGAACAATGCAAGAGAGAGTATGAGTCCGAGGATCAAAATGGGTGTGAGTACCTGTATTTAAAACATGGAGGGGGTGGGTGGCAAGAAAAGCCTCTAACTGAATTCCACGGGAATCACAGTGAGAGCCCCCCCAGAGGAAATGGTGGGCATTAAAATCACCAAGTAACAGAATCGGTGGCGGTAATGACGAAACAAGGAAGGCAAAATCCGGAATAGATAATGCCTGAGAAGGAGAGAGATATAAAGAACAGAGCGTATACCACCTATGTAAGTGGATACGGGCTGCTGTGTAATGCAGCGAAGTATGAACAAATAGCTGATGGTACGGAATATCAGTGCAGAGAAGAAGGGCACTTTCATTAAAGGTCCCATCAGGAAAAGGATCTGAAGAATACAATAAATTATAGCCTGAGATGTGAGAAATAACAGCAGAGTGTAATTTTGGTTCCTGTAAGCAAACACCAACAGGGGCAAACTGGGAGAGTAACATCTGAAGCTCACCCCGATTACCCCTGAGGCTGCGTATATTCCACTGTAAAGAGGCCATGATTGGCAATGATAAAGATACTTGAAATCCGCAGGTAAGGGTTCCTATGGACTAGAAGGGTTAGAAAAGTCCACATGCGGAGGCAGTGGAAAACGTTCAAGCAGCGAAGGAACGGTGCGCTGTGAAGAAAGGAGTTGCGCAGATGGAGCAGAGGAGAGAGAAAGAGCGGAAGGTGGATCAGTGTCCATTGATGATTTGGTCTCTGCAATATATTCAGAGATTGCTTCAAGTGTTTCGGAATTCAGAGATGTCGTATGGGAGACAATATTGGGAATGGTAGGGGGAGGATGAGTAAAGATTGGAACTGTATTGGACTGTACCGAGGTAGGGGGGGGCGAAAGGGTGGAGGGAACTGGAGAAGCGTGGCAGGGGACAGAAGAGGCAGGAACCTGGGAGGTGGCAGAAGAGGAAGAAACTTGGGAGGGAACAGGGGAGGAAGGTACAGTACGAGGAGGAGGGTGAACCTCTACACTTGTAACTGAGCCAGTGAGAGGGGAAGAACCAGGGACAGAGACAGGGAGGGTAAAATGAGGAGGTGGAAGATGGGTAGGAGGTGTTAACGGACCTTTTTTTGACTTATGAGAAGTAGAGGGACGATTGGGAGGAGGTGTCGTACGAGGTCTCGTCGATACTGAGGCTTGTGAGAGAGAACTCGAAGAAGTGAGATTAGACTGAGGCGTTGAAGTAGGGACGTCTGAGCCGAGGACAGCAAAAGGATTAGATACAGGAGTGATTATGGGAGAGGTAACCACAGAGGTGGGTGTAGAAGATGGGATACCAGAAGTGGGGGGACGTTTTGAAACATGGGAATAAGAAACACGTGGGAGTCTCCCTTGGAGGCGGAGATGAGAAACTGCCATGGCATAAGGGAGACCTTCTGTCTCTTTGAGGTAACGGATTTCCCGCTCGTTTAAATAGACCTGACAACGGCGAGAGTACGAAGGGTGAGCCTCATGACAGTTAAGGCAAGAGGGAGATCGATTGCAAGACGTATCAGAATGGTCATCGGCACCACAGACTGGGCATTCGGCGATAGATATGCAATATTTCACTGGATGGCCAAATCGCCAGCAATTTCTACACTGTTGTGGTGTAGGGATCACCTTTCGAACTTGTAACCGATGTCCTGCTATATAAACTGAGGATGGGAGTTCTCGGCTGTCAAAAGTTAAACGAGCCACATTGCTAGGGTATCGTCTCCGCCCACGGGCAGGAAGAACGTAAGTGTCTACCTTGAGGATTGGGAGATCCTGGAGTTCCAGCTGTTCTAGAATGTCAGTGCCACATGTCTGGAAATTTTGTTGAACTATGGTATGGGGCAGAATGACGGTACCACTACAAGAATTGAGGGAATGATGTTTTTCAAGAGTGACAGGAACAGTATCGATATGGGAAAGACGAGAGAGCTCATGAGCCTGGGTAGCATTCTGTACGGTAATGATGCGCGTACCGCTCTTAAGAGCATGAAAAGAAATATCTTTACCAACATGGCGTAGGAGTGCCTTGCCAATACTATGGTCAGAAAGATAGGCAGTAGAGGAAGTTGGTCGTAAAGTGAAGAATTTAGTCCATTGTTCAGTCTGAAACTGAGCGTGGAAAGGTAGTAAAGGACGTGTCGATCGTTTCTGAGAAGAACGAGAAGGTGGAGAAGTATCATCAGCAGGTAATTGTCGTTGGCGTTTAGGCGTGGGACCAGAGTTGGTCCGACGTGGAACGGGTCGGCAATTTGAAAATTGCCGCACCGTAGAGGGAGAGGCCGGAAGCATAGTCAGAGGAGAGCGAAGGTCCGATAAATCGAAGGAGTCAGTCGAGGCCTCAGTACCTGAAGCGGGTGAGGAAACAGCACCGGCAATAGGTACAGAGGCATGAGGAATGTCTGAAGAGTGGTCCAAAGACGAGGCGGGGTCAGAACGGGATGCGGTATCAAGAAGGGGCCCGGGGGTACCAGGTTCATGGATGAGGGCTGCCATGGTTAGGTTACTTCTTTCTTTTTGTTTTTAAGAAAAAAAAAGAAAGAAGAAAAGAAAATAAAAATAATAAAAAAGAATAAAAAAAGGGGGGACTGGGGAGGGATAGTTCCTAGGAGGAATGAAAGGGCCAGAAATCTCCCTCCGCGCCCTAGAGGACCTCAGCACCACAAGTAGCGCAGATGCAGCATGAAACCCGTGCCATACCCTACCCATCATGCTAGTAAACTAACAATCCGGGATAGCAACCTCACATCTGCCGAGCTACCTCGGTGGACAAAAGAGAGGGCGGCCGGATATCCGCCACAAAGCATACCTCCTTCGGCCACCACCCCCGGAATCTGAAAGGTGGCTTCCAGAGATACACTCGTCGCCCGAAAGACACCCAAAACTACTCCGGGATACAAGAGAGGGATCGGGACATCCCCAGGCGATCCAGATCCCATGGAAAACTACGCCACCGCTAAGAACCTCAACGGAATGGGATGGATCCCGGTATCCTTTCCCCTACCTAGGAACTAGCGTGCCTGTGGGAGAAATCCCAAAGGACAAAAAGAGGAAGGGCAAAAGGGAGGGGTGGGGAGGAGGAGGAGGAAAGGAAAAAGGGGAGGATGGGATAGGGGAGGGGAGATTGGGGGGTAATTAGGTTCGGTCTGAGGAAGAAGACCGATAGGTCTAATTCCTCAGACCAAGAGCCTCTTCACCACGCCAAGGAGCCCCCCTTGAAGAGGTTATTGAACATAGAATCTTCATAGTACTTCTGCAACAACAAAATATAATGACTAGTACATCTAATAACTGCTTCTACAGGGATGGTGATGTCTTGCATATGTCAAGAGGAAAGTTGTAACTACAGGCCACATATTTAAACTCACCATGTAACCTGCATCATTGATATATGGATATAGGAGGAGAGAATCACACACCATGTGTGACACACACCAAACTGTTGTTGTTGTTAAGGGCCCCGAGAGGTGGTGCAGTATTATCCTGCTGCTGCTCCCCACAGGAGCAGTATCACTACAAGGATACCACAACCCGAGTTGAGCCTAATCAGTGCAGAGATCAAGGAAGTAGTGTGAGGGAGATTGGGCCTACTATGATGCAGTTAATTGCTGCACAGGGGTGTGATGACACACTTAAGTCGATCAGAGCCTCAGCTGTGACTGAGGAGGAATCTTTACGTTTAAATAAATGCTTCTATTTCAGGAAAGGTATACTAATGAAGAAGGCACCTTCGGTTGCAGTACCAGTAGAAGGAGAGCCAAGCTTTTGTCACCAGGTCGTGGTGCCTGAGCCTTATAGAAACCATGTTCTTAGCTTAGTGCATGACACACCTCTAGGTGGACACCTAGGTATTGCTAAAACAGTATCCAGGGTTTCCAGGCACTTCTTCTGGCCTAGACTGTGGAAGACGGTGGGAGATTATATAAAGACCTGTCATGCCTGCCAAATTATAGGGAAACCTAATCAAAGCATTAAACCTGTTCCCCTTCAGCCTATTTCAGCACCAGGTGAACCCTTCAGCAAGCTGGTAGTGGATGTCGTTGGCCCACTCCCAAGGACCAGAATGGGAAATAATTATTTACTAACAATAATTTGCTCCACTACCAGGTATCCAGAAGCAATCCCTCTATGCAAGATAACAGCTCGAGTGGTCTTAAGGGCTTTGATGAAGTTCTTTTCCCATGTTGGCTTTCCTCGGGAGGTACAAACAGATCAAGGGTCTAACTTTACCTCGAAATTATTTAGGAATGTGTTAAAGGGGTTAGATGTACAGCCCAAATTTTCAACTGCCTATCACCCTCAGTCTCAGGGAGTAGTAGAGAGATTTCATCAAACTCTTAAGACAATGATGTGAGCTTATTGTATGAATAACACTAGTGATTGGGATGAGGGTATCCCCTTTCTCTTGTTTGCCATGCGGGAAAGCACCCAAGAATCTCTGTTTCAGCCCTTTCGAGCTTGTCCATGGTCATCCAGTGAGGGGACCACTGACTATTCTCAAGGAGCATTGGCTGGGCGGTGAAAATGAGGCTTCCCCACAGGAAGATGTTCTCTTTTTCAGGAAACGATTGGACCAGGTGAGACAGATGGCAGCAGACAACCTCAAAGCTAGTCAGAGGGCCATGAAGCAGCGGTACGACCAAAGGGCAGCTCCTCACTCCTTCAGTGTTGGAGAGGAAGTGTTAGCTTTGGAGCCGGTTCCGGGACATGCCTTGGCTGCACGATTTGATGAACCCTTTGTCATCACAGGCAGGTCTGGCCCCAATTATGTAATTAAGATGCCTGGCTGTCGCAAATCAGAAAGTACTGTGCACATTAACAGGCTGAAAAAATACCATTCTAGGGCAGGAGTTGCCGCCATTCAAGTTGAGTGTGACGATACTGAAAAACTTCCTGTAACAACAGAAGTAAGGCTGTGCAATTCAGCCATCTTGCAAAATCCCTTGGCACACATGAAAGGACTCAGTGTACAGGGAGCCTGTGACTTGGTTCAGTTACTCCAAAAATTTCCAGATTTGTTTGGGGATGTACCCAAAGTAAGTAAATTGCCTCCCCATGATGTGGATGTCGGGGAAGCTGTTCCAATAAAGCAGGCTCCTTGCTGCATGAACCCAACAAAACAACTTCACATGGAGGAAGAAGTGAAATTCCTCCTTCAAAACCAGTTTGTAGTGCCTAGCGAGTCAGTGGGCATCTCCATGCCTGATGGTTCCCAAACCTGATGGATCTATGTGTATGTGCACTGACTATCGCAGAGTAAATGAAGTAACGAAGGCTGACTGTTACCCTTTGCCACGTATGGATGATGTGATTGATGCTGTAGGAGGGGCAAAGTTTGTGAGCAAACTGGACTTACTTAAAGGTTATTATCAGATACCCCTCACCCAGCGAGCCAAGGAAATTTCAGCCTTCATCACTCCAGATGGGTTATTTCAATATAATGTTCTTCCTTTTGGGTTAAAAAATGCTCCTGCCACCTTCCAGCATCGTATAAATACTATCATAAGGGGGTTGGATGGTGTTTGGGCCTATCTAGATGATATTGTGGTATTCAGTAACCAGTGGGGAACTCACTTGGTAAGATTACAACAGTTGTTTGAACTTCTAGCTCAAGCCAAACTAACCATCAATCTGAGCAAAAGTGAGTTTGGCCAAGCCAGTGTACAATTCTTAGGATATGTAGTTGGTCAGGGGAAAGTTGCCCCAATTAATGCTAAGGTGGAGGCCATTATAAATTTTCCTAGACCACAGAATCGGAAGGCAGTGATGAGGTTCCTGGGCATGGTGGGTTATTAGACGGTTCTGCCCCAACCTCTCCCAGGTAACGTCACCACTGACAACTTTGACCAGTCCCAAAGTTCAATTCAGCTGGGACAGCAAGTGTGACAGGGCTTTTGAAAATGTGAGAATATTATTAGGGAATGCTCCTATCTTGAAAAGTCCTGAGTTTGAATGCCCCTTCTCTCTACAAGTGGATGCTAGTGATGTAGGGGTAGGTGCAGTGTTGTTGCAGGGTGATGAGAGAGATAGCCTTCAGCCAGTTTGTTACCATTCAGCCAAATTAAAAAAGCATCAATGTGGTTATGCAACTGTAGAGAAAGAGGCTTTGGCTTTGGTGTTGGCTGTGCAGAAATTTGAAGGTTATATCAGTGCTTCCCCACATCCTGTAATAGTGTATAGTGACCATAACCCTCTGAGGTTTTTGCAAAGAATGAGAAACCACAATCTAAGACTCTTAAGATGGGCTTTGTTCCTACAGCCTTTTAATTTGGAAGTTAAATATATAAAAGGCTCAGAGAATGTGGTTGCTGATGCTCTCTCTAGATGTTTCATGTAGATGCATGGTACGTACTTTGTACATAGTGTTTGTCTTGTGCTGACCTTGTTGTTTTTGCAGTGGTGAACTCTCGGCGAGCCCGAGTACTCTCTACCAGCCATCTGACTGTGAAGGAGTCGAGTCGGAGCCAAAAGTGTGACGAGGGTCAGTGTGTATGTAAATGTGAGTAGAGGCAGTGGTTGACAACCTTCGGTAACATGAGACATTCAGGAAGGTATGTGATGTTGTATCTTGGTGTGCTCTACATACGAAACGGCCCAACGATTTGCCTTTGTGGTCCCTTGGATCCCTCCATATTCTATGTCAGCTTCCTCTTCATAAGTTGGAGGATCTGTGTGGAGTGGGACCTCGGAAGATGGGCTTGAGTGCCTGACCATGTTAAGGATTGTAAGTGTTGACTGGAAGTCTCACTGTTTGGTTCGGCCACCAAGTGAGAGACACCTTGACATGTTTTGTGAAGTTTCCTGCCTGGTGTACACCTGACTGCTCTGGGTTTGGCTCTACTCTCATCTCCTGATCAGGAAGATGCCACCCTGGAGTACCAGTTGCTTGCTGGATTACTGCAGCAGAGGCACAGGCCTGTTGGTGCAGGCTTTCACAGTGGACATTGTGTGCAATTCTTGCATTGTAATGTGTATTGTTTTTAAAAGCCACTAAAATTGTAAATAGTTACACCCTTGAGTATATGGGTATGGTTAAAATGCTTTTCTAAAAAATTCTGCAATCTGTTGTAAATAACAGTAAAGTGAAGAGTAGTTATGGTGCTGGGAAATAATTTCTAGTAGTCTTGCTTACCGCCTTCAGACTTAAGCAATATACTTTTTACTAGCCGTATCCTGAGGGACACGGCTAGCTTTTGTGAGACTTCGTCTGGAGGTGGGGGTGTTATGGGGCTATAGGACCCAACATGTATTTATAAGTAACAGTTACTCTGGAATACCTAATTATATTGAATTGATGGGGACTGAGTTCTAAATGTCATAAGGGCTGATCACCCTTAGGACTGAGAGGCAGCTGGGTCAAGCCTTTTTTCTCAATATAATAGGTTATACTATAAACACACAAACACACAATTTAAATAAGTAGTTTATAAAGTTGTATTTCTTTTTTGTAAAAGTAAAATTAAGGTGTGGTAGAATTGTGGTAACTGGAGAATTGTGCTTGGCAACAGTCTTTTGTTTTTGGTGGGTGTGGGAGGAGTTTAGCTAGGCTCCTCCCTCTCCCCTCTCTCTCTCTCTTTTTTTGTTGACATGGAGGTGGCAGGACATCTGGGTCCTTTTTTCGATCTTTTTGGGGCATTATGTGTGCTCCAGGGGTGAGTTTTTATAACTTAAGTTGTGGCCACCATACCCAGGGTGACTAAAGTGTATCAAAACACTGGTTAGCCCAGAGTTAGTCAAGAAGAGAGAAGGACAAAGTTGCTGAGATGCACCATGTGGGAGAACAGCTATGGAGTGTGTAGATTTTTGTTTTGAAAATGTGAGGCTGTAATTGTATCTTCTGTACATATCTATTTAGAATACAGTTATATTTTTATAGTAGTAGTTTAAATAACCTGTGAATAGAGTGAAACACCAATGTCAAAGACCTGGGAGTGATCATGTCAGAGGATCTCACCTTCAAGGACCATAACATTGTATCAATCACATCTGCTAGAAAAATGACAGGATGGATAATGAGAACCTTCAAAACTAGGGATGCCAAGCCCATGATGACACTCTTCAGGTCACTTGTTCTATCTAGGCTGGAATATTGCTGCACACTAACAGCACCTTTCAAGGCAGGTGAAATTGCTGACCTAGAAAATGTACAGAGAACCTTCACGGCGCACATAACGGAGATAAAACACCTCAATTACTGGGAGCACTTGAGGTTCCTGAACCTGTATTCCCTGGAATGCAGGTGGGAGAGATACATGATTATATACACCTGGAAAATCCTAGAGGGACTAGTACGGAACTTGCACACGAAAATCACTCACTATGAAAGCAAAAGACTTGGCAGACGATGCAACATCCCCCCAATGAAAAGCAGGGGTGTCACTAGCACGTTAAGAGACCATACAATAAGTGTCAGGGGCCCGAGACTGGTCAACTGCCTCCCAGCATACATAAGGGGGATTACCAACAGACCCCTGGCAGTCTTCAAGCTGGCACTGGACAAGCACCTAAAGTCGGTTCCTGACCAGCCGGGCTGTGGTTCGTACGTTGGTTTGTGTGCAGCCAACAGTAACAGCCTGGTTGATCAGGCTCTGATCCACCAGGAGGCCTGGTCACAGACCGGGCCATGGGGGCGTTGATCCCCGGAACTCTCTCCAGGTAAACTCCAGGGCTGGTGAAAGGATATCAGAGACACTCAAGATGATCAGTCATGATGTAAGTATTACCCCTAGACAAATAGGGCCGTTAAGTAAAAAGCTACCCCACACTAGAACATGTAGTGAGAACCTTACTATCAAAGTAATAAGGGACAAACCAATGGCGAGAGTATGAAGGGTGAGCCTCATGACAATTAAGGCAAGAGGGAGGTCGACTGCAAGATGTATTAGAATGGTCATCAGCACCACAGACTGGGCATTTGGCTATAGATCTGCAATATTTTGCTGAGTGGCCAAATCGCCAGCAATTCCTACATTGTTGCGGTGTAGGGATCACCTTCTGAACTTGTAACCGATGTCCTGCTACATAAACAGAGGATGGGAGTTCACGGCTGTCAAAAGTTAAACGAGCCACATTGCCCGTGGGCGGGAAGAACATAAGTGTCTACCTTGAGAATTGGGAGATCTTGGAGTTCCAGCTGTTCGAGAATGTCATTGCCACATGTCTGGAAATTCTGTTGGACTATGGTATGGGGCAGAATAACAGTACCACTACAAGAATTGAGGGAATGATGTTTTTTGACAGTGATAGGAATAGTATCGATATGTGAAAGAAGAGAAAGAGCATGAGCTTGGGTAGAATTCTGGACTGTGATGATATGCATACCACTCTTAAGAGCATGAAAGGAAATATCTCTACCAACGTGGCGTAGGAGCGTTCCCAATACTATGGACAGAAAGATAGGCAGTAGAAGAAGTTGGTCGTAAAGTCAAGAATTTAGTCCATTGTGTGGTCCAAAACTGAGTGTGGAGAAAGAGTGCATGACGTGTTGGTCTTTTCCGAGTAGAATGGGAAGGTAACAAAGTAACATTGTCAGGAGATTGTCGTTGGCATTTAGATGTGGGACCAGAGTCGGTCCGACGTAAGATGGGCTGGCAATTCGAAAATCGTCGCACCATAGAGGGAGAAGCAGGAAGCATAGTCAAAGGAGAGCGGAGGTCAGACAAATCGAAGGAGTCAGTGGAAGCCCCGGTACCTGAAGCGGGTGAGGAAACAGCACTAGCAAGAGGTACACGGGCCTTTACAGGGGCCTTAGGAGTGTCCAAAGAGTGGCCAAAAGACGAGGCGAGGTCAGAACAGGGTGCGGTAACAATAAGGGGCCCGGGGGTAGTGGAGTCATGGATTTGGGACTCCATGGTTAGGTTACTTCTTTCTTTTTTTCCTTTTCGTTTTTAAGGAAAAAAAAGAAAGAAGAAAAGAAAATAAAAATAGAAAAAAGAATAAAAAAAGGGGGGACCGGGGAGGGTTAGTTCCTAGGAGGAATGAAAGGGCCAGAAATCTCCCTCCACGCCCAAGTGGACCTCAGCACCGCAAGTAGCGCAGATGCAGCATAGAACCCGTGCCATACCCTACACTTCATGCCAGTAAACCAGCAATCCGGGATAGCAACCTCACATCTACCGAGCTACCTCAGTGGACAAAAGAGAGGGCGGCCGGATATCCACCACAAAGAATACCTCCTTCGGCCACCACCCCTGGAATCCGAAAGGTGGCTTCCAGAGATACACCCGTCGCCCGAAAGACACCCAAAGCCACCCTCCGGGATACCGGAGAGGGATTGGGACATCCCCAGGCGATCCAGATCCCACGGCAAACTACGCCACTGCCAAGAACCTCAACGGAATGGGATGGACCCTTCCTCCTACCTATGAACTAGTGTGCCTGTGGGAAAAATCCCAAAGGCCAAAAAGAGGAAGGGCAAAAGGGAGGGGTGGGGAGGAGGAGGAAAGTAAAAGGGGAGGATGGGGAGGGTGTGATAGGGAAGGGGGGATTGGGGGGTAATTAGGTTCGGTCTGAGGAAGGAGACCAACAGGTCTAATTCCTCAGACCAAGAGCCTCTTCACCACGCCAAGGAGCCCCCCTTGAAGAGGTATTCAGTCTAGAGTATATAACATGTTTGTATGTTATTTATAGTGATTATTATGTCATATTAGATCAATTCTGATAGATAAATAAGCCATAGGGTTGACATAAGCGTAATAATGAAGTGATTTCTCCTGCCTCTTTTGAGAGCAGGAATTCTGCCGAATCAGCTAATGTTCCCATGTGGTTCCTGATTTGCTGGAAGTCTCCAGATAAGCTCCTCCCACTCTCATATGATGTCAAATCATAAATTATTATATTAGAAAGAATAATGCAAGAAATAGCAAGAAAAAACAAGGAAAAAATTCCAAAAAATACGAGGGTTGAGAGCAGACGTGCTATGCACATTGCCGTCACCATACATGATATAAATAACTATAATTCCTTGTAGAAATGTTTTAGAACATTGATTCTTGTACCAGAGTGTTGCTAAAGAGTTAAGCTATTTTTCTATATGATTAACTCAATTTCCATAATTTTTCTATTTTTTTTTTTTTTCTCTCGCACGCCGCGCATCTCATACCTCTCCTAAGCATTTCATATACTGAAATGCTGAGATATACACCCCTTTGGGGGAAATTAACTAAATAACCACTTTAATCTACAGCTCCGGTGGTAACTGGAACGGCATCTCGAAAGGATGACCAGGGGGAGGCTGCTGGACATCGTGCTGTTACAGATAAGTAACGATTGATTTATGTTGTTTCATGCAGGAAAGTGTACTTACCTAACCAAGAAGAAGGGGGCTTGAGAAGAAGGCTGGGGGGAAGGAGAACAGGCGAAGAGAGGACCACATGAGGGGGGGGGATGAACCTCCACATTCGTGTGAGAGTTAGAAAGGGGGTGAGAAATAGGCACTGAGAGTGTAAAGGAGAACTGTTGTGGAATTGTAAGCACCGGAAAAATGCAGGCTTGGAACTTATCCCCCATAGATATGGAGGTTCTACTGTACATAGTTTTTAATTAAAAAATATATTACTCATATATTAACCCTTTCAGGGTCAGCAGGCCCTCTCCTAAACTTGTTCTCAGGGTTAGAAATTTTTCGAGGAAAAAAAAAAAATTCTTATGAAATGATAGAGAATCTTTTCCCGATCATAATGACACAAAAAGTAAGAAATTTTATGGAAAACTTACGGAATTATGCTCTCGCGAAGTTAGTGGTCTCGACGATGTTTATGCATCTGCGATTTCGGCCACTTTGAGCACTATTTTCGGCCAATTCCAATGTACCAGTCGACAAAAATCATAACTATTTCGCTAGAACTTCATTTTTTCTATCGAATGAGTACAAGAAACCACCCATTTACCGATTTCATCTATTCAATAAAGTGGTCAAAAATTGGCAATTCTGCCAATTTCACACAAATTTCAAAAGATGCCAATTTCCAAATAGGGTCCAGAATAAACAAGACAGAAATTCCTGGCACTAAAATAAAATTTCCTCTGTTCATTAGTCACGTCCCAAGCCTCTGTTACATTTCTTTTGCTTTCCACTTTGAATTTTTATTCTCACAAAAAATAGAAGATTTACTGTTATGCAGACTACTGCATTAGTGTAGAAATGGTATAAATAATATCAGCGCACTTGTGAAAGAATATTAGACTCACCAGTTGATGTGTATTGGATGCATGGCATGATTTGTTTACTTTTGTACTTTGGCAAAAATCAAACATTTCTGCTACTTTGAGCTCAATTTCAAGGTACTTTTCTTTATGAAACTAATCAAAATCATCTCAGTTTCTGTAATGTCTTCCATTCTATAAAATGAGACCAGGAAAACTAGAATAGAACCATAAATAGCATACGAAAATACGCTGCGAAGTCGCTGTTTTAAGCCAAAAACAGCATCTGAGTTTTTTTTTCTCATTATGCAGTGTGTGCTGCAGAATTTCTTTATACTGTGCACACTGACCACGTAGACCCATTCTTTCATATGTAGGCCTACCAGCTCTCTCTCGCTAGATCTGAAGGCGCTAGAATTTATGCGCACTAGTACGGCACCAACCCTGAAAGGGTTAAGGATGAAGATAGGTACACGAGTTGAAGGAATGATGGATAATACAGCATAAAATAATTATTCAGCATATTAAATTGTTGTTAAGGTCACATTAAGGCAAGGAGGTGCTTTTTGATAGCAGTTTTGAGTTTTTCAGGAAGAGAGTTCCAGATTTTAGGTCCTTTTATGCACAATAAATTTTCACATAGACTGAGCCAGACACAGATTTTTGTGTCTCGTATTACATCTATGAGTTCTGTTGCAACTGTCAAGAAAGAGTTTCAGGGTAGGATTGATATTAGAATCTACTGTTTTGTATATGTAGTATGCACAGTAGCATGAGTGAATGTTATGTATATTAAATAAGTATAGGCTTTTGAGGCATAGGGGTGTTGTCTGTCAGTAGTCTCAGTGACCATTCATACAGTTGCTTTTTTTTTAACATGTTATATTTGGCTCAAATGATTTGCTGCTGTAGACCCCCAGGCAGAAATAATGAGGAAGTGATAATTAGAAAGTATAATGTCAATAGTGCTGTTTAAAGTACAATAGGGCCCCACTTTATGACGTTTTGCCTTACAGTGTTCTGCTAATACAGATACACCACTCGACTTACGACCGTGCATCTGGCAGCTGGGCTGGGCCGGCTGATGCACACCACTGTACAATATTTGACAATACTCGCGGCGGCAATGAGTCTTGTAGGCAGCATCAGTTTGGGTTACCCTGCCCTATCAGCAGCATCATACTGTATTACCTGTACTAACTGGACAGTAAATTTCACCATGGCCTCTAAGATGAAGTCTGAATCTTGCGCTGGAGATTGTGGCAAGAAAGGCTCTTACTCTCGAACTCTCTTATTTGTTTTCACTGTTGCACATAAACCTGTCTGTATCTGTCTGCCTGTATATCTGTCTGCCTGTATATCTGTGTCTCTATTTATCTGTCTGTCTACTAGTGTGTCTGTCTTTCTGTCTACCTGTGTGTCTGTCTTTCTGTCTACCTGTGTGTCTTTGTCTACCTGTGTGTCTTTGTCTACCTGTGTGTCTGTCTTTCTGTGTGTCTGTCTTTCTGTCTACCTGTGTGTCTTTCTGTCTACCTGTGTCTGTCTTTCTGTCTGCCTGTGTGTCTTTCTGTCTACCTGTGTCTGTCTTTATGTCTACCTGTGTCTGGCTTTATGTCTACCTGTGTGTCTTTCTGTCTACCTGTGTGTCTGTTTTTCTGTCTACCTGTGCGTCTGTCTTTGTCTGCTTGTCTGTCTCAGAGCCACTCATTAAGAGTGTACTTGGTCTTGACGACGCCATATTAATAATGATAATAACAATAATAATCATTGAGGTGCATTAAATGTGTATAAAACGTTAATATAGACATTTGCTTAATCCATCTATGATTTTTTTTTTCAAAATTATATAATAAACATGCTACATAACATATAAATTAACAAATATGAGATGTTTTTCTGGTCGGCTTGACAGTGAACAGGAATCATTCGTGTCCGGGCTGGTAACAACAACAACAACGTTTGTTTACATAACTCGTGAACATTCTACATTCTCATTTTCTCTCTCATTTATTCATTTAATCTTGTCTATTCACCTCTCACTCTACATTAAAACTACAGATATTTTAAGGTAAGTAATGAATGGACACAATTATTATATTATAGCTTAATAATAATAATATTAATATTAGTACATATGTATTATTGTAATAATAATGATTATTAATATTATTATTAATTTAGGGCACTGGAGCACAGATCCACTGTATAGCACTTTGTCTGGATTTTTTGGGTTATCCTAGGTAATTTGTAATAAATATGATAACTTGACTTATGTGTACCAGTGAGAGAGAGAGAGAGAGAGAGAGATAGAGAGATACAAAAAGACAGCCACATTCGGTCAGCCAGTCAGCCAGCCACCCACCCACCCATCCAGCCACCCACCCATCATCCAGCCACCCACCCAGCCACCCATCCAGCCACCCATCCAGCCAGCCACCCAGCCAGCCACCCAGCCAGCCACCCACCCATCCAGCCACCCACCCGGCCACCCACCCATCCAGCCAGCCAGCCACCCACCCGGCCAGCCACCCACCCAGCCAACCACAGACCCAGCCACCCAGCCGGATACATATTACACACGTTCCAGAGTTGTTTCTCTTTACTTAGGGAATAGGTTACACAACATTCTGCCAGGATGACACTACCAGTGGTATTCTCCCATTCCACTGTGTCGACAATACATAAAGATAATAGTAACATGTGATACTGTATGCGATGTAAAATTTACAATACATATCACTACCATGTATACATTATACAGTGGTCCCTCAATAATCGTCCGGCCTGAAAGTCGTCCATTTCGGAAATAGTCCTGTTTTTTCGTCAAAATATTGGCTCGGAAATGGTCCGGTAACTCGCTAATAGTCCTTCATTCCGGACGCGTACGCACGGTCTGAGCGGCCTCGAGCCGCCTCGGCCTTTCCTTCCCAGCCAGTGTGCCATTGTTTACCAGTGAGCGACAGTCCCCTCACGTGCTCCAGTGAAATATTTCATATTTCATTTATTTTAGTGCTTGCAAGTTATTTAAGTGCTAAATAAGCTACCATGGCTCCAAAGAAAGCTCCTAGTGCCAAGCCTTTGGTAAAGAAGGTGAGAAATACAATTGAATTTAAGAAAAACATCATTGAACAATATGATAGTGGCGTACGTGTGGGCGAACTGGCCAGGATGTATAACAAATCCCATACAACCATATCTTCCATCATAGCCAAGAAAAAGGAAATCAAGGACGCTGTTCAATTAAAATTCAAAGTTTATTCTCTATAAAGATTACAATGTTGAATTTACAGAATTTGGTTGTTGTGTGGTTTACATGTAGTTAAATAATGATCACAGAGTGTACCACTAGAACGCCTAGCATGGCTAGGCATTTCGGACAGACTTAATTTATAATATTTTAAAATAAAGAATTAAACTATGGGGTAAGTTGGTATTATGGCTAAGTGACTAAATACTAGTTTGTGAGTTTAGCAATGTGAATGCTTTTGTTTTGGCACAGTACATAGTTTCAGTATTATTTTAAGATTGAGATTAATATTTCTGTTTATGGTCAAATGGGTGAGTGAGTGTAAGTGTGAACCACCAGGTGGTATTCATGCAGTTAGTTGATGGGGTTTATCAGGGAGATAAAATGTTTTCTAATGGTAGTTTTGAAGGTGATGAATGTGTCTGCAGTTCTAGAGTTCTCAGATAGGGTGTTCCAGATTTTAGGGCCTTTGACATACATTGAATTTTTGTAAAGGTTTAGTCGGACATGGGGAATGTCGTAGAGATGTTTGTGTCTGGTGTTATGCTTGTGGGTTCTGTCACAACTATCAAGAAAGCATTTTAGGTCAAGGTTGATATTGGAGTTCAAGGTCCTGTAGATGTAGATTGCACAGTAGTAAGTGTGGATGTACTGAACAGGGAGTAAGTTTAGATCTATGAAGAGTGGGGGGGTGTGTTGCCAGGGATGGGATTTAGTGATTATTCTTACTGCAGCTTTTTGTTGGGTTATTATTGGCTTTAGGTGTGTTGCTGCAGTTGATCCCCAAGCACAAATAGCATAGGTGAGGTATGGATAAATAAGCGAGTGGTATAGTGTGAGAAGGTCATTTTGCGGCACGAGCGGCAGCGGCAGCAGCAACGGTATCCTACCAGCTCTTCTTTCTCAAAAAAACATCGCCCATCAAAACTTGTGATGGCCTAAGTGAAAGTTCAACTACATGAACCCACGTAGACCACAACATGACCCAAGAATACTAAGAATGTAACCCAAATCTTGACAAAATTAGAAGATCTAAGGAAGACAGCCCTGCTAACCCAAACACTGCCTCCGCTGCCAGACAACCACTTAACCCAAGCTCCGAGAAAACAAGCCTTCTCCTCCATTGCTACACAGTATCTACTTCAGTGATACTATGAAAGGATATCGCAGAAGACACAACACCAGTAATAAAAGAATAACAGCAAGGACCCTAGAACTCAACTTGTCTACCCAGCAGGACGCCAGTGTATCATCAACCCCTCTCTCCGCCGCCACCCAAGGAACAACAACAACAACAACAAACATGGCTGACTCCCCCTCCAACTCCACTCCCTTCAAAGGATTCATCCATGATAACTCAGGTACGATTATTCCTGACAATATCAAGGACTACATCGTTGCTCTAGAAAATGAAATCAAAGATATCAAAGCAGCACTCGAGCGACGAGATTCCAAGATAACCAACCTCGAGAATAAGATCCAAAACCTTGAAGAGAAGATTACATCGGGAAGTGTTGATACAGAAAATACTCTAAAAGCAGCTATAGCCAGTCACACTGAACAAATAACAACAATAAATATGAAGGTTGAAGAAGCAATCAAGGACTGGAATCTGAACATGCACACTCGACTAAATGAATACCTTGATTTCCAAGACGACAAAACTGAACAAGATAAGTTGTCTGATGCAGTTATAATAAACAGTCCACACATTCCTAGTGACATAACACAAGCACAGTGCAAAGAAACTGCTATCAGGATAATACAGAACCACGTACAAGTCATCGTGCAAAACAATGAAATCAAAGAAACACGTTTGTTAGGAAAACCAGGAAGTAAACACAGTATAATGATCCGACTTCATTCATACGATAAAAGAAAGGACCTAATTAAATCAGCAATTACAATGAAAAATGGAGTGTACATAAATGAGTGTCTAACAAAAAAACGTCAAAACCTTCTGTTCAGGCTGAGAAAACTTAAACAGGAAAACAAAATACATCAGTGTTTCACGCGAGATGGGAAAATACTAGTAAGGAAAACATCAACAGGACAACAATATACCATCTCAAACGAACATGATTTCTCTACCTTCCTTAGAAAAGCTGACATTTCTGTAACAGATTAAATAAGTGCCCTTAATACATATATACGTGTGGTGCATATAGTGTACGTTACTATCATATTGTACATTATTATTTTTATTATTTTTCATCACTAGCTAATGCCAACTACCTCCAATACTCTATAACTTTCTTACTGCTATTAATTGCTCATAATTTTAAATTAAAAGTCAAATCTTACTCCAAATTAATAATATTCATTTTTTCTTACCTGTCCATTTAATTTTGTTTATCACTACTTGTTTTTTTAGTCACTTTACATTGTATATTCAATTAGTGTATATTCCAATTACTTTTTTGCAAGTACCAAAACTATCTTTTGCTAGCTAGTACCAACTACCTCATTTTTTTTTACTTTTATTGTGCAATAAACTGCTCAATTTATCTAATATTACAAATCAGATCTTACTCCTAAACCAATATTATTTCATAGTGACCATCTGTCCATTTAACTTTGTTTACCATTACTTAATTTTAGTCCCTTATATATTTTCTCCTTTATTTTAGCTTTATATAACTACCCTAGCTTATACATTCACAATTGTTAAAATAATCAAGGTGCTATTCTCAGGTGCTAAAGTAGAACAAGTTCACAATTTTGCATTATATTCCAAAGCTCATTTATTTTATAGTACTACCTACTATCATATTCCCAAGCTCCATTATTTGATCATCACTTTATTTGTACTAGTCCCTTTTATATTGTCTCCTTTATTTTAGCTTAAAAAAAAAAAAACTACCTTAGCTCATTATTTTACATTTGTTAAATAATTCAGGTGCTATTTTTTAGCTTAAGACTATTTACTTTGTTTTATACTTAATTCTAACTATAGATTCACTACAAATCTTATGATTACAAGCATTGATCCAGATACCAACCTCTTATTTAATGACTTAAATGAATCAAACAGTTACTGTAATTACTACACTGCAGAACAATCAAAGGCACTTCTCAGTGCCAACAACAACATAACTATCTTTAACTACAATATCAGATCTTTAAGCAAGCATTACGATGACCTCATAGCATTACTAAATTCCTTACATGCCAATATGTCCATCATTACACTAACTGAAACCTGGCTAAAGCCTGATACTACAGATGTCTATACCATTCCTGGTTACACAGCCATACACAACTGTAGGCCAGACCAACAAGGGGGTGGCACAGCCATATACTACTCAGACCAACTAGAATGTATCACTAATACTTGCACAAGAGATGAACATGGGGAATATATAATAGCCAAATTCAAATCCAAATACCTACAAAAACCTCTCACATTGATAAACATCTACAGAGTTCCACAGTCAAACATTAGCCAATTTAGTCAAAACCTAGGAAGTATGATAACTGATGCACGCATGAACAAAGATCACTTACTACTCTCAGGTGACTTCAATATAAATCTCCTGCAAGACCAGGACCCACACGTTACTGAATTCACAAACACAATGAGTAACTGTATGTTGCTACCAACAGTAACAAAACCTACAAGAGTTACAGAGACTAGTGTTTCCCTACTTGACCACATCTGGACCAACACCATATCCCCTTTAAAATCAGGCATAATTACAGATAATACCACAGACCACTACCCTACTTTCCTCATAACAACTCTTGGTAAATTACCCCAAGACACTACTAAAGTCACCTTCAGACTTCACAATGAGGCAGCCATTAATAACTTCACAACAGCATTAGCAAACATTGATTGGCACACTGAGCTAGAAATCAATACAGATATTGACGAATGTATTAATAATTTTCTAAAAAAGACTCAATACCTCTATAACAAGCACTGCCCTAAAAAAACTAAGCAGATGACAGCTAAGAGACTGAACAGTCCCTGGCTAACACCCAGCATTCTCAAATCCATAAATACAAAACACCAATATGAAAAACAGTACAGAATGGGTCACATAACCAGAGACCAAACAAAACGTTACTCGTCAATCCTAACCAGCCTGATAAGAAGGGCAAAAAAATTGTATTATGAGAACAGATTATCCAACTTACGAGGTGATATAAAAAAGACCTGGAAAACCCTATCAGAAATTCTGGGAACAAAAAAGATATCACGAAATAGCGAAATAAAATTAGCAAAATCAGATGAACCCCAACTCCCACCAACAGAAACAGCAAACAGACTCAATGATTTCTTCTCCACTATAGGACAAAACCTTGCCAATAAAATCCCAAGCTCAGATACCCCACCAAATGACTACCTCACCGGCAACTACCCGAACACACTGTTCCTAGCTCCGACTAACCCATACGAAGTCTCCCTTATTATCAACGCACTAAAAAACAAGGCAGGAGATTTAAATACCTTACCACCCTTTATATACAAAAAAGTGTCACAAGTGCTATCACCAATCATTGCAACACTCTTTAACAAATCCATTGAATCCTCCACCTTCCCTACAGTACTCAAAATAGCAAGGGTCACCCCGATCCACAAAGGAGGAGACCAAACAGAGTTGAATAACTATAGGCCAATATCCAACTTACACCCTCTCTCAAAAATCTTCGAAAAATTAATTCATAAACGAATCTACTCCTACCTTATCTCCCAAAACATACTCAACCCCTGCCAATTTGGATTCAGGCCTAATAAAAATACTAATGATGCTATTATACACATGCTAGAACATATATACACTGCAATAGAGAAAAAAGAAGTCCCACTGGGGATCTTCATTGACTTACGTAAAGCTTTTGATACAGTTGACCATGACTTGCTCCACGTAAAATTATCACACTATGGTATAAGAGGGCACTCCCTCAACTACCTCAAGTCATACCTCAGCAACAGAAGCCAATATGTGTACGCAAATGGGGCAAACTCTTCTGCACAACCAATTACAGTTGGTGTCCCACAGGGAAGTGTCCTTGGCCCTCTTCTCTTTCTCCTATACATAAATGACCTACCAAATGCTTCTCAATTACTCAAACCCACACTATTTGCTGATGACACAACATACGTCTTCTCCCACCCGAGCCCAGTCACGCTAGCCAATACTGTAAATACCGAATTACAGAAAATATCTACCTGGATGAGTACTAACAAACTTACACTAAACATTGACAAAACCTACTTCATTCAGTTTGGTAACAGAGCTACAGATGTCCCTCTTAACATAATGATAAACGGATCACCTATCACAAAGCTAACAGAGGGAAAATTCTTAGGAATCCACCTTGATAATAGACTCAAATTTCATACACATATACAACAAATTTCTAAGAAAATTTCCAAGACTGTAGGCATACTATCGAAGATACGGTACTATGCTCCACAGTCAGCCCTCCTGGCCCTATATCACTCTCTTATTTACCCCTATCTCACCTATGGAATTTGTGCATGGGGCTCAACAACAAGTAACCATCTCAGACCACTAATTACCCAACAAAAGGCTGCAGTTAGAATGATAACAAATTCTCACTACAGGCAGCACACTCCACCAATATTCAATACACTCAACCTACTCACCATACAAAACATCCATACTTATTACTGCACCTATTACATACATAGAACACTCAACTCTGATATTAACCCTCCCCTCAAACATCTCCTTGCCAACCTCAACAGAACACATGACCATAACACAAGGCACAGATCACTCTTTGATATTCCTCGTGTCCATCTCACGCTATGCAAAAACTCAATGCACATAAAAGGCCCTAAAATCTGGAATTCATTACCTGTAAATATAAAAGAAACACTACCTGTTTATAAATTCAAGTCTCTTCTCAAAGATCACTTACTCACCCAAAACCAAATAAATACTGAATAACTGAACCTTATAAATTGTATATCTTAAATGTTTCTCACAATTATATCACATAAATGTTAAACCTAAAACCCAATCTAACTTTATTATTTTTTAAATTCACTACCTAACAGAATACTCCATTCTACTGAATTTACAACAATGCATGCAACCATATGACCTGTCTTTGTAATACTCACTTGTGCTTTATAGTAATCAGTTTACATTAATGTTTTTCACTGATTTCATCATTGCTTAGTTAATCTTAAGTTAATTTTAAGCCAGCCCGTAATGCTATGCATAGTATAAGTGGCTTTGGCATGCTGCTCTTATCTGTATTTTTTTTTGTACCTCTGTAAGTGTGCTCAAATTATAAATAAATAAATAAATAAATAAAAAAGATTTGAAATAAGCAAGCGCATGGCCTCTTATACCGTAATGGTCAAGTTTGTGGAGTAGGATGTCGTGGTCTACTGTGTCAAAAGCTTTTCTTAGGTCAATAAAAATTCCAAGTGGATATTCCTTATTTTTCAATGCTGTGTAAAGCAGATCTAGCATTTTTATGATTGCATCATTAGTGCTTTTATTTTTCCTAAATCCAAATTGGCAGGGGTTGAGTATGTTTTGTGCTGTTATAAATGAATATAGTCTCCTGTGCACGAGTTTCTTAAAGATTTTGGATAGCAATGGTAAGTTTGATATTGGCCTATAGTTGTTTAAGTCTGTAGGGTCACCACCTTTATGTATTGGTGTAACCCTTGCCATCTTGAGTAGTTTCGGGAAGGTGCTAGTTTCTAGTGACTTGTTAAAAAGTAATGAAATAGCATGCGAAAGGATATGGGCCGCTCGCTTGTACAGTAATGGTGGGGCATTAGACAGATTCCCTGAGTTGTTTTTAAGTGACTTTATAATCTCGGTGACTTCCGAGGGCTCAGTTGGTGCAAGATAGAAGGAATTTGGGAAATTCCCATCTAGGTAGTCCCCGGCATGGGCATTAGTATGTGGGATTTTATTGGCGAGATTAGATCCTATGGGTGAGAAGAAGTCGTTTATCTTGTTAGCTGTGTCAGTGGGATGTAGTGGTGTTTCATTAGGTTTAGTTAGAACAATATTCTTGTTTTTTTTCAGTTTGTGGGTCCCTAGAATCTGAGAGTGTTTTCCAGGTCTTTTTTTATATCTCCTCTAGTGTCTGTGAATCTACTGGAGTAGTATAGTTGTTTGGCTTTCTTTATCAGTGAGTACTGATGAATAGTGTTTAAGAATATCTTTGTGTATTAAGCCCTGTCTATATTGCTTTTCATATTGGTGTTTCTTGTCAATGGATTTCAGAATGGTGCTGGTTAGCCATGGGCAACCAAGCCATTTGTTTGTGATCTGTTTCGTTTTTATAGGACAATGTTTGTTGTATAGTCTAAGTAATTTGTTAAGAAAAATGTCTGTCCAGTCATCAATACCATTGGCCTTGGAGAATTCTGTAGGCCAGTCAACAATCTCTAGGTCAGTTGTGAACTTCCTTATTGAGGCCTCGTCATGGAGTCTAAATGAGACTTTGTTGTATTCAAGTTGTGGTTTATTAATGTTTGTCTGGAGAAGGTAGGGTAGTGGTCTGTAGTGCTATCTGTGATTATCCCTGATTTAAGGGGGGCTAGTATATTGGTCCATATGTGGTCTATTATGGTTGCACTTGTCTCAGTGAGCCTGGTTGGTTTAGTTATTGTTGGTATGAGAAGCGTGTTGTTCATATTGTTGATGAAATCAGTTACAGGCTGATCATCTAGTAAGCCAAGGTTGTTGCAAAGGGGGTAAATATGCTGACAAAAATGAGATCACCAGTACTCGAAGATGTTGAGAAGTTATTATTGGTGTGGATAAATGAGAAACAATTAGCAGGAGACAGTCTTATGACGTCGCTTATTTGTGAAAAGGCTAGGCAGTTGCATGACGATTTGGTAAAGAAATTGCCTGCAACTAGCGATGATGTGAGTGAATTTAAGGCTAGCAAAGGCTGGTTTGAGAGATTTAAGAAGCGTACTGGCATACACAGTGTGCTAAGGCATGGTGAGGCTGCCAGTTCGGACCACAAGGCGGCTGAAAAATATGTGCATGAATTCCAGGAGTACATAAACAGTGAAGGACTGAAACCTGAACAAGTGTTCAATTGTGACGAAACAGGCCTCTTTTGGAAGAAAATGCCAAAGAGGACCTTCATTACACAAGAGGAAAAGGCAATGCCAGGACACAAGCCTATGAAAGACAGGCTGACGCTAATGTTCTGTGCTAATGCTAGTGGGGATTTCAAAGTGAAGCCGTTACTAGTGTACCATTCTGAAAATCCCAGAGTGTTCAGGAAAAACAATGTTATGAAGAGTAAATTGTGTGTGTTTTGGAAATCTAATAGTAAGGCATGGGTCACGAGGGAAATTTTTGTAGAGTAGTTCAACGAAGTGTTTGGCCCTAGTGTGAAGAATTACCTCCTGGAAAAGAAATTGGATCTCAAGTGCCTCCTAGTAATGGACAATGCACCTGCTCATCCTCCAAACTTGGATGACCTAATTCTGAAGGAGTTTGGGTTCATCACAGTAAAGTTCTTGCCCCCGAATACCACTCCTCTCCTCCAACCCATGGACCAGCAGGTCATTGCAAACTTTAAAAAACTCTACACCAAAGCAATGTTTGAAAGGTGCTTGAATGTGACCTCAGACACTCACTTGACCCTACGAGATTTTTGGAAAGAACATTTCAGTATTCTCCATTGTGTAAGCCTTATAGGTAAGGCTTGGGAGGGAGTGACTACCAGGACTTTGAACTCTGCTTGGAGAAAATTGTGGCCAGATTGTGTCCACAAGAGGGATTTTGAAGGGTTTGGGGCTGACCCTGATGAGCCTATGTCAGTTGTTAAATCCATTGTGGCACTGGAGGCTTCCATGGGGTTGGATGTGAGTTTGGAGGATGTGGAAGAGTTGGTGGAGGACCACAACAAAGAGCTAACCACTGAGGAGCTGCAAGAGCTTCAGCAGGAACAGCAACAGATGGCAGCTCTGAATCTTGCTGCAGAGGAGGAGGAAGAGAGATGGAAGAAAGTGCCTTCTTCAGAAATTAAGGAGATTTTTGAAATGTGGGGTAGGATGGAAAGATTTATGGAGAAACATCACCCAGAGAAGGATGTTGCAAGCCATATCGGCAACTTGTACAGTGACAGAGTCTTGGCCCATTTTAGGGAAGTTTTAAAGAGACGCCAGAAACAGAGCTCTCTGGACAGTTTTTTTGCGAGACAGGACTCCAGTGACTCTCAAGGTGGTCCTAGTGGCATTAAGAAACAGAGAAGAGAAGTAACCCCAGAAAAGCAATTGGTACCCAAGGTGATGATGGAAGGGGATTCCCCTTCCAAACAGTAATTCATTCAATCAGTCTCCTCCAGTCTTCAATACACAAAGAAGAATCGCCAATAAAGGTAAGTGTTATTCTGTTAATGTTTAATTCATCATGTGCCACTGTATTGTTTATGTACTACATCTATATTTCATGTAAAAAAAATTTTTGTTTTAATACTTCTGGGTGTCAGGAACGGATTAATTGAATTTACATTATTTCTTATGGGGAAAATTGATTCGTAAATCGTCCATTTCGATAATAGTCCCAATTCCAGGAACGGATTACGGACGATTATTGAGGGACCACTGTATACAGTATATAAATAATTAAAATACAACAATAGAAGTAAATTATGGTAAAAAGAATGAAATAATGATTGTACATTACATTACAGTATTATGTAGGTAGTTTATACAGAAAAGTTTTGACATTATGCCCTACCCAATATGTCGGCAATTTTCAAAGGCTCGACTTATGTCCATTTCAACTTACGACCGGTTGGTCGGAACCATGCTTGGTCGTAAGTCGGATGGTAGGTGTACATGTACAGTGGACCCTCGCCTAACGCTATTAATCCATTCCTGAGAGCTCAACGTTAGGCGAAATTATTGTTAGCTGAATTAATTTTCCCCATAAGAAATAATGGAAATCAAATTAATCTGTTCCTGACACCCCAAAGTATGAACAAAAAAAAATTTTTACCACATGAAATATTAATTTTAATGTTAGGTAAGACACATATGCAACAGTTAGGTATCTTTATTTCGAAACGTTTCGCCTACACAGTAGGCTTCTTCAGTCGAGTACAGAAAAGTTGATAGAAGCAGAAGAGACTTGAAGATGATGTAATCAGTCAATCACCCTTAAAGTTTTGAGGTGGTCAGTCCCTCAGTCTGGAGAAGAGCATTGTTCCATAGTCTTAAACAATATGCAGTTGAAGTGACAGGATGGAGCCTTATATAGCGCCAGGAGGTGAGACGTAGGTCACTAGTAGAAGTAAGAACGCAGATGTTGGGAGGTCAGGTCCCTCTCAAATCCAGCCGTTCTCACTAGTAAAGGTTGTCGAAGTTGATTGCAGGTCTGTACCAAGATACCCTTGTGTTGCAGTGTCTGACAGATTGAGAGGGACCTGACCTCCCAACATCTGTGTTCTTACTTCTACTAGTGACCAACGTCTCACCTCCTGGCGCTATATAAGGCTCCATCCTGTCACTTCAACTCCATATTGTTTCAGACTATGGAACAATGCTCTTCTCCAGACTGAGGGACTGACCACCTCAAAACTTTAAGGGTGATGGACTGATTACATCGTCTTCAAGTCTCTTCTGCTTCTATCAACTTTTCTGTACTCGACTGAATAAGCCTACAGTGTAGGCGAAACGTTTTTATTTATTTATTTATTTATTTAGAAATTTGAGCTCACATACAGAGGTACAAAAAATACAGATAAGAGCAGCATGCCAAAGCCACTTATACTATGCATAGCATTACGGGCTGGCTTAAAATTAACTTAAGATTAACTAAGCAATGATGATATCAGTGATAAAACTTTAATGTAAACAGATTACTATAAAGCACAAGTGAGTATTACAAAGACAGGTCATATGGTTGTATGCATTGTTGTACATTCAGTAGAATGGAGTATTCTGTTAGGTAGTGTATTTAAAAAATAATAAAGTTAGATTGGGTTTTAGGTTTAACATTTATGTGATATAATTGTGAGAAACATTTAAGATATACAATTTATAAGGTTCAGTTATTCAGTATTTATTTGGTTTTGGGTGAGTAAGTGATCTTTGAGAAGAGACTTGAATTTATAAACAGGTAGTGTTTCTTTTATATTTACAGGTAATGAATTCCAGATTTTAGGGCCTTTTATGTGCATTGAGTTTTTGCATAGTGTGAGATGGACACGAGGTACATCAAAGAGTGATCTGTGCCTTGTGTTATGGTCATGTGTTCTGTTGAGGTTGGCAAGGAGATGTTTGAGGGGAGGGTTAATATCAGAGTTAAGTGTTCTATGTATGTAATAGGTGCAGTAATAAGTATGGATGTTTTGTATGGTGAGTAGGTTTAGTGTATTGAATATTGGTGGAGTGTGCTGCCTATAGTGAGAATTTGTTATCATTCTAACTGCAGCCTTTTGTTGGGTAATTAGTGGTCTGAGATGGTTACTTGTTGTTGAGCCCCATGCACAAATTCCATAGATGAGATAGGGGTAAATAAGAGTGATATAGGGCCAGGAGGGCTGACTGTGGAGCATAGTACCGTATCTTCGATAGTATGCCTACAGTCTTGGAAATTTTCTTAGAAATTTGTTGTATATGTGTATGAAATTTGAGTCTATTATCAAGGTGGATTCCTAGGAATTTTCCCTCTGTTAGCTTTGTGATAGGTGATCCGTTTATCATTATGTTAAGAGGGACATCTGTAGCTCTGTTACCAAACTGAATGAAGTAGGTTTTGTCAATGTTTAGTGTAAGTTTATTAGACCTAACTGTTGCATATGTGTCTTACCTAACAACCTGTCGGTATTTTATACCATTTTAATGTTCAATCTGTCAGACACTGCATCACAAGGGTATCTTGGTACAGACCTGCAATCAACTTCGACAACCTTTACTAGTGAGAACGGCTGGATTTGAGAGGGACCTGACCTCCCAACATCTGCGTTCTTACTTCTACTAGTGACCTACGTCTCGCCTCCTGGCGCTATATAAGGCTCCATCCTGTCACTTCAACTCCATATTGTTTAAGACTATGGAACAATGCTCTTCTCCAGACTGAGGGACTGACCACCTCAAAACTTTAAGGGTGATGGACTGATTACATCGTCTTCAAGTCTCTTCTGCTTCTATCAACTTTTCTGTACTCGACTGAAGAAGCCTACTGTGTAGGCGAAACGTTTCGAAATAAAGATACCTAACTGTTGCATATGTGTCTTACCTAACAACCTGTCGGTATTTTATACCATTTTAATGTTCATTAATTTTAATACACACAAACTGAAGAAGACATGCACAGTTACATGACACTTACCTTTATTGAAGATCTGGTGATGATTGGGAGGCGGGGAGGCTGTGGATGGTGTTAATGTTTAGAAGGGGAATCCCCTTCCATTAGGACTTGAGGTGGCAAGTCCTTTTCCAGGGTTACTTCCCTACTTCTTTTAATGCCACTAGGACCAGCTTCAGAGTCACTGGACCTCTGTCGCACAACATATCTGTCCATAGAGGCCTGTACCTCCCGTTCCTTTATGACATTCCTAAAGTGTTTCACAACATTGTCAGTGTAATAGTCACCAGCATGGCTTGCAATAGCTGTGTGAGGGTGATTTTCATCAAAAAAGGTTTGCACTTTAAGCCACATTGCACGCATTTCCTTAATCTTTGAAGTAGGCGACTTCTTCAATTTCTCTATCCCCTCCTCCGAAGCAGTTTCATCAGGTGTGGCCTTTTGCTGTTGAAGATGATCTAGCAGCTCATCAGTGGTTAGTTCTTCATTGTCCTCCTCCACCAACTCTTCCACATCCTCCCCACTAACCTCCAACCCCAAGGACTTCCCCAATCCCACAATGGATTCCTCAACTGGCATAGGATTCCCAGGGTTAGCCTCAAACCCTTCAAAATCCCTTTTGTCTACACATTCTGGCCACAGTTTCTTCCAAGCAGAGTTCAAGGTCCTCTTAGTCACTTTCTCCCAAGCCTTACCTATAATGTTTACACAATTGAGGATGCTAAAGTGATCTCTCCAAAACTCTCTTAAAGTCAATTGAGTTTCTGAGGTCACTACAAAGCATCTTTCAAACATAGCTTTTGTGTACAGTTTCTTGAAGTTGGAAATGACCTGCTGGTCCATGGGCTGCAGGAGAGGAGTGGTATTAGGAGGCAAAAACTTGACCTTAATGAAGCTCATTTCCGCAGAAAGTCGCTATGCCACGTCTGAAGGATGACCAGGAGCATTGTCTAATACCAGGAGGCACTAAAGGTCCAATTTATTTTCAATTCGGTAATTTTTCACAGTGGGGACAAATGCATGGTGTAACCAGTCATGTTTGCCCTCCACAGCACACACAAATTAGCCTTGAGGACATTGTTTTTCCTGAACACTCTGGGAGTTTCAGAGTGATACACCAATAAAGGCTTCACTTTGCAATCACCACTAGCATTAGCACACATCAACAGAGTAAGCCTGTCTTTCATAGGCTTATGTCCTGGGAGTGCCTTTTCCTCCTGAGTAATGTAGGTCCTGCTTGGCATTTTCTTCCAAAACAGGCCTGTTTTGTCACAATTAAACACTTGTTCAGGTTTCAGTCCTTCACTGTCTATGTACTCCTTGAATTCCTGCACATATTTTTCAGCCACTTTGCAGGCATTTTTCTAATTAAATCCTCATGCAACTTCCTAGCCTTTTCACATATGATCGCTATCTGTTTTTCGTTTATCCACACCAATAACAGTCTCTCAACATCTTCTATCACTTGCGATCTCTGTTTCGAAAACAAAGTTGCACCTTTGGCAAGAACAGCTTCCTTGATTGCTGTTTTCTTGGCCACAATAGTAGCGATGGTTGATTGGGGTTTTGTGTACAACCTGGCCAGCTCAGAGACATGCACCCCACTTTCATACTTAGCAATGATCTCTTTCTTCATATCCATAGTAATTCTCACCCTTTTTGTTGTAGGGTTGGCACTAGAAGCTTTCTTGGGGCCCATGGTGACTTATTTTGCAGGTGCAATCACTAAAAAGGCTGTGATAATATGAAATGTTCCGACTGTATGCTTGGAAGTGATTGCGGTGGCTGGCTTGTAAACACTGGCACCCATGGAACAAGTGAGGCTGGCTCAGGCCACACGTGGACGCGTCTCAAACAAATCGCGTCGAGCGAGTTTTTTAGCGCTAGCTGAGGCAAAATTTTTGTGTTAAAATGTATCGCTAGGCGGATTTAACGTTATGCGATGCGTTTGTTAGGTGAGGGTCCACTGTATTTCAAATTATGACCAAAACTCGCTGTATGGCTCCCTCACCTGACTTTCTAATACAGCGACCACGCCCCACCCGGTTTGTTTACATTCTCCATGAGCATTGCGTCTCTCCATTATATCTGCAAACTTTCCAAAATTTCAAGTGTTTTAAAGTTATTTCCATATACTCTGATAATTATACTTGTGTACCTGTACCTAAATAAACTTACACACTGTGCTGGTGTGCAGGTATACATTAAAATCACTAAGAGTGTCTTATTAGTTCTGAGGATGCCATATTAATATTGATAATATTGATAATAATAATAATAATAATAATAATAATAATAATAATAATAATAATAATAATAATAATAATATGCAATAATAATCACCCTGAGGCACATTAAATGTCATATATTACATTAATATAAACATTTTTATTAATCAATGTTTTTTTTTCAAAAATATATAATAAACGTGCTGCGTAACTTATAAATTTGATAAATACACCCCACAGTAAAATAAATTAACATAAATGTGAGATGTTAGGTGCAAATGAACTTATATCAATCATAACCAGACACATTCGTCTGTTTGTTACATCCCCCGCATCTCTTTCCTCTCTCATTTACTCGTTCTCTCTCTCTTGTTTATTCGTTTTACCTTGTTTACTCACCTCTCACCCTATATTAAGGCTACAAATATTTTAGGATAAGTAATGAGAGTACTGTACATACATTTTATCACTCTAGAGTGCTTTAAATGTCATAGTATATTCTGTGTGGGTGGGGTGGCCTGGCCTGGTTGGCTACCATACCTCCCACACTTGACTTCCTGCAAATAAATGCTACTTATCTCTTACCCTACATTAAGACTACAAATATTTTAAGGTAAGTAATGAGTGTACTGTTTTAATGCCTAATTCTATTGCTAACTTAATATATGTTAGTGTAAGCTTGTTATCTGGCATTTATAAGTGGTAAAAATGGTGTTCTGCTTTCGGCAACGTCTGCTTTCTGGTGGAAGCTTAGAACCTAACCTGCCATATAAGTGGGGCCCTACTGTACATAGTTACATATCTTGGAGAGGATGCCAACTGATTTGGATACTTTTATTATAATGTGCTGAATGTGGGTGTTGGATTTCAAATTGCTGCCTAGGAACAGACCTAGGAACTTTCCTTCATTTTCTTTAGAAATGGGAGAACCATTAACCATTATGTTTAGTTTGACTTTTGTAGCTCTTTTCCCAAACATTATGTAGAAAGTCATGTCAATGTTAAGCACGAGTTTACTGGTAACTGACCAGGTTGATATCTTTAAAAGTTCTTCATTAACAGTGTTGCTGAGTGAATTCTGATTTGGGTGGAAGATGACAAAAGTTATGTTGTTAGAAGAGAACAGGTCTAAGTTGCTGAGATGCATTTGGAAGATCACTGATGTTTTATTTTTTCTTATTAACCCTTTCAGGGTCCAAGGCCCAAATCTGGAGTCACGCACCAGTGTCCAAGAATTTTCAAAAAAAAAATTTGTTATTTTTTCTTATGAAATCGTAGAGAATCTTTTTGTGAAGGTAATAAAACAAAAAGTACGAAATTTGGTGGAAAATTGACGAAATTATGCTCTCGCGAATTTTGATGTGTCAGCGATATTTACGAATCGGCGATTTTGCCGACTTTGACTCCCATTTTAGGCCAATTACATTATTCCAATCAACCAAATTCTTAGCTATTTCACTAGTATTACTTCTATTCTATCGATTGAGCACAAGAAATCGCCAAGTCAACTGTTTCAACTACAAAATAAAGTGATCGGAAATTGTTAATTTGGCCAATTTAACACAAAGTTCAAAATATTCCAATTTCAAAATAGGGTCCAGAATGAACAATGTAGGCATTCCTGGCACTAAACTAACATTTCCTCTGTTCATTAGTTATGTTTTGAGGCTTTACAAATAAATTCCATTTTGATTTTTTATTCACATAATGAATTTTTATTCACACCAAAAAATAGAAGATTTACTGTTATGCAATACTGTAATAATTGTATAAATATCATCAATATATTTGTGAATGTATATTAGACTCACCAGCTGACGTGTATTAGACGTGTGAGGTCGTTTGTTTACTCTTGAATATCGGCAAAAAATTAACATTTCTGCTACTTTGAGCTCAGATTAAAGCCATTTCCAGTGCTAAAACCAATCAAAATAATCTCTATTTCTGTAATATGTCTTCCATTCTATCAAATGAGACCAAGAAATCGCAAATACAACTATAAAAAACATACGAAAAAACACTGCAAAGTTGCTGTTTTAATCGAAAAATCATGATTTCACTTTTTTTCTCTCATTATACACAATGTGCTGCAGGATCTGTTTTATGTGGTGCACACATACCACATAGATGTATTCTCTCATATCTAGGCCCAAATGTACCACTCACAGTTTATCAGAGTGAGCTGAGCTCATGGCGTAGATCTATGGTTTGGACCCTGAACGTAAAGCCATAGATCTACGGGACGGACCCTGAAAGGGTTAACACAGCAGCCATCTCCCACCAAGGCAGGGTGACACGAAAAAGAAAAACTTACATCATTCACTTCATCACTGTCTTGCAAGAGGCACCCTTACACTTACCCTAACAATTATGTAAGTACAGGTCCGCCATCACAAATCCGGCAATCAGTTATTCGGTTCCTTCAGTTATTCGGCACTAATTTTGGCTAGCATAATTTCAAATTTCCAGGGTCGCCACACCAACCTGCTGGCACTGTTTGGTGGCACTACTTGCTGCATAAGTCCAATTTCTTTTTCTCCATTTATTGTTTTAACCTGCTTGCTTTTAGCCCTAGCCATGGTTACAATGAATAAAAGAAATGCTTCTCATTATGTAAAGCACCTACACAGTACATTATCCATTAAAGATAAGGTGGCTTTGAAGCCACTGTGAGTTGCTATGAGCTCAGTCTCATGATGCAGGAGAATATGCTTTATTATTACGCTAATATCAACACTACAGCTTATTTGCCTATCACAATTGATCTAATATGACATAAGCAATATAAATAACATAAAACATGTTAAATACTCCAGAATGAATAATATTTGGCATAATACCGAGCAGTTCGACGGAGGTATGAAGAGGATATGGTATACAAATACTACCATTCTCCTATCCCTGTCTTGGAGGCTTATATTAGAGAAAACAGAGTGTAGCACAGGGTTAACTGTGATATACACTCGTACTGCACCGTAAACCTGAAACAAAAAAGTTATTTTCTCTCTATAGATTATCACACATAGCAGCATATGTGTAGAGAACCTAGGATAACCCAAAAAAAGTCAACGTGGCTTATTTTTAGTACCTGGCTTGGGTTAGCCATATATGATTTTTGGTAAATATTCGATTTCCAGCCAGGGTAGAAACATTAGGCGTGTTTCTTTACACCTGTTGTCTATGTTTACCCATCAGTAAATGGGTACCTGGGTGTTAGCCGACTAGTGTGGATGTTATCCTGGGACACTGACCTAATTTTCTTGAAATACTCTGCATAACAAGCGGCCTTCTATACAGTAGTATGTCACTGATGTCAGCTAGGCCTGTATACCTTGTACATGTACGTGTAGTAAATAAAGATATTATTATTATTATTAATATTTTCTCAGCTGTTTGTTGGGTTATCTTATTCAAACTTGGGCAATGTATGATGGAAAGATACTTCTTCATGTACACCAAAAATGAAAGAAATCAGACCATAAATAGCGGAGTTCACTTCTCAGCCATAAGCGGCCGCTTAGCGGTATATTTTTGTATGGTTGTTATGGTTATATTCTCATTTTTTTGGTCTCATTTGATAGAATGAAAGATATATTACTTTTCTTGACGAAAAGTACCTTGAAATTGCGCTCACAGTAGTGAAAATGTTCTATTCTTCAGCGAAGCACAAGAGTAAACAATACCTGTCCGCCTGCCAGTCCAATAGGTAGTCAAGAATGGCTTGACATTATTTATACAATTATTACAATAATGCAGCAGTTTGCATAACAGTAAATCTTCTATTTTTTTTGTGAATAAAACTTCCAAATGAAAAGCAAGAGTAATATAAGAGGGGCCTGTACCTGTGACTAATGAACAGAGAAAATGTTATTTTAGTGCCAGGAATGTCTGCATTGTTTATTCTGTACCCTATTTTGAAATTGGCATCTGTTGAAATTTGTGTGAAATCGGCCAAATTGCCAATTTCTGACCACTTTATTGGGTAGTTGAAATAAGTGAATGGGCAGTTTCTTGTACTCAGTTGACAGACTAGAAGTAAATAAGTTTATTCAGGTATACACAAATACAGTTACATAGATTATCATACATAGCAGTGTATGTACAGAGAACCTGGGATAACCCAGAAAAGTCAGACAAAGTGACTAATTTCCAGTACCTGGCCTGGGCTTGCCATATCTGATTTTTGGTAAATATTTTTTTTCTCGGTTGTTTGTTGGGCTATCTCATTGAAATTTGGGCAATGTATGATGGAAAGATGCTTCTTAACGTACAAAAAATAAAAAAGACGGACGATAAATAAGGGAGTTCACTTCTCAGCCATTAGCCGCCTCTTTGCAGTATATTTTCGTATGGTTTTTATGGTTGTATTCTCATTTTTTTGGACTCATTTGATAGAAAGGAAGATATATTACAGAAATAGACATGATTTTGATTGCTTTCATGATGAAAAGTGCCTTGAAATTGAGCTCAAAGTAGCGGAAATGTTCGATTTTTGCCAATGTTCAATGAACTGTGTAAGTCAAGTTCGTTAATTTTATTAAGTGTGTTCTAACCTAACCACTCTGTAATCCGGCAAACTCAGTAATCTGGCACACTACAGGTCCCAATGATGCCGGATTTGTGATTGAGGATCTGTATTACATTTCTTGATTGAAGGCTAATGCTGGCTTCTGGAAGATAGGGAAGAGGAAAGAATTAATGTTTGGAAGGGTAATCCCCCTCCAAAAAGACTTAAGGTAGCAAAGCCCTCTCTGGGGTTACTTCCTTTCTTTGTCTTTTAATGCCACTAGGACCAGCTTGAGAGTCACTGGACCCCTGTCACACAACAAATCTGTCCATAGAGGTCTGTTTCTGGCATCTCTAAGATTTCCCTGAAGTGAGACAAGGTTTTGTCACTGAACATGTTGCAGATATGGCTTGTTTCAGCTTGGTCAGGGTGGTGTTTCTCTACAAAAGCTTGGACCCTAGTCCACATTGCACACACCTCTTTAATCTCTGTCATTTACTACTACAGTACATTCATTACTTACCTTAAAATATTTGTAGTCTTAATGTAGGGCAAGAGGTGAGTAGTAAACCAAGTAAACCAAGTCCTAACCGATATAAGCTGGGAAGATATACTAAGCAACACAGACCCCAACTTATGCCTAGAACAGATTAACTCGGTAGCACTCGATGTATGCACAAGGCTTATTCCTCTAAGAAAAAGGAGGAGTAGATGTAAAACAGAAAGAGACAGGCGCTCCCTTTACAGGCGACGGAAAAGAATAACAGAGCGGCTAAAAGAGGTCAATATATCTGAAATGCGTAGGGAGACACTGGTCAGAGAAATAGCAAGCATCGAACTTAAGCTAAAAGAATCCTTTAGGAGTCAGGAATCGCGGGAAGAACTAAAAGCCATAAATGAAATCGAAAGAAACCCAAAGTATTTCTTCTCCTATGCCAAATCAAAATCGAGAACAACGTCCAGTATTGGGCCCCTACTTAAACAAGATGGGTCCTACACAGATGACAACAAGGAAATGAGTGAGCTACTCAAGTCCCAATATGACTCAGTTTTTAGCAAGCCGCTAACCAGACTGAGAGTCGAAGATCAAAATGAATTTTTTATGAGAGAGCCACAAAATTTGATTAACACAAGCCTATCCGATGTTATCCTGACGCCAAATGACTTCGAACAGGCGATAAATGACATGCCCATGCACTCTGCCCCAGGGCCAGACTCATGGAACTCTGTGTTCATCAAGAACTGCAAGAAGCCCCTATCACGAGCCTTTTCCATCCTATGGAGAGGGAGCATGGACACGGGGGTCATCCCACAGTTACTAAAAACAACAGACATAGCCCCACTCCACAAAGGGGGCAGTAAAGCAACAGCAAAGAACTACAGACCAATAGCACTAACATCCCATATCATAAAAATCTTTGAAAGGGTCCTAAGAAGCAAGATCACCACGCATCTAGAAACCCATCAGTTACACAACCCAGGGCAACATGGGTTTAGAACAGGTCGCTCCTGTCTGTCTCAACTATTGGACCACTACGACAAGGTCCTAAATGCACTAGAAGACAAAAAGAATGCAGATGTAATATATACAGACTTTGCAAAAGCCTTCGACAAGTGTGACCATGGCGTAATAGCGCACAAAATGCGTGCTAAAGGAATAACAGGAAAAGTCGGTCGATGGATCTATAATTTCCTCACTAACAGAACACAGAGAGTAGTCGTCAACAGAGTAAAGTCCGAGGCAGCTATGGTGAAAAGCTCTGTTCCACAAGGCACAGTACTCGCTCCCATCTTGTTCCTCATCCTTATATCCGACATAGACAAGGATGTCAGCCACAGCACCGTGTCTTCCTTTGCAGATGACACCCGAATCTGCATGACAGTGTCTTCCATTGCAGACACTGCAAAGCTCCAGGCAGACATCAACCAAATCTTTCAGTGGGCTGCAGAAAACAATATGAAGTTCAACGATGAGAAATTTCAATTACTCAGATATGGTAAACATGAGGAAATTAAATCTTCATCAGAGTACAAAACAAATTCTGGCCACAAAATAGAGCGAAACACCAACGTCAAAGACCTGGGAGTGATCATGTCGGAGGATCTCACCTTCAAGGACCATAACACTGTATCAATCGCATCTGCTAGAAAAATGACAGGATGGATAATGAGAACCTTCAAAACTAGGGAGGCCAAGCCCATGATGACACTCTTCAGGTCACTTGTTCTATCTAGGCTGGAATATTGCTGCACACTAACAGCACCTTTCAAGGCAGGTGAAATTGCCGACCTAGAAAATGTACAGAGAACTTTCACGGCGCGCATAACGGAGATAAAACACCTCAATTATTGGGAGCGCTTGAGGTTCCTAAACCTGTATTCCCTGGAACGCAGGAGGGAGAGATACATGATTATATACACCTGGAAAATCCTATAGGGACTAGTACCGAACTTGCACACGAAAATCACCCACTACGAAAGCAAAAGACTTGGCAGACGATGCACCATCCCCCCAATGAAAAGCAGGGGTGTCACTAGCACGTTAAGAGACCATACAATAAGTGTCAGGGGCCCGAGACTGTTCAACTGCCTCCCAGCACACATAAGGGGGATTACCAACAGACCCCTGGCAGTCTTCAAGCTGGCACTGGACAAGCACCTAAAGTCAGTTCCGGATCAGCCGGGCTGTGGCTCGTATGTTGGTTTGCGTGCAGCCAGCAGCAACAGCCTGGCTGATCAGGCTCTGATCCACCAGGAGGCCTGGTCTCAGACCGGGCCGCGGGGGCGTTGACCCCCGGAACTCTCTCCAGGTAAACTCCAGGTAGGAAGTCAGTGTAGGTAGCGGTAGATGTAGGTACAGTACACGTATGTAGCCCCCTCCCCGGGCTACACTACACAACTATATTATTACACTTCACAGCCATATTGTTACCATGTTCACTGAGTTTAATTGTTTCTAACAACTACCTTCAGATGCTATCATAAACAAGGGAAGAAGTAATAATTCATGCTGAGAATTGTCAACAAACGCACATGAAGGGCGGTTACTGCACCAGTCACCAGATTCACAGTTTTTTTTAACACTGCATCAAAGACAACGTAATGTTTACACTCCATCCGACTCTCCACTCGATAACATATACACATTGCATGTTTATATGCTACATGATATGTAACGTGTTTCTTATATACAGTGGACCCTCGACCAACGTTGGCATTGTCTAATGTTAAATCCGACTAGCGATACATTTTAGCGCAAAAATTTTGCTTTGACTAGTGCTAAAAAACCCGACCAACGCTATTCGTTCCGTTCGAGACGCGTCCACTTGTGGCCTGAGCGCGCCTCACTTGTCCCGTGGGTGCCAGTGTTTACAAGCCAGCCAGCCACCGTGGTCCCATCCAAACATACAATCGGAACATTTCACATTATCACAGCATTTGTAGTGATTGCACCTGCAAAATAAGTCACTATGGGCCCCAAAAAACTTTAGTGCCAACCCTACAGCAAAAAGGGTGAGAAGTACAATGGATATGAAGAAAGAGATCATTGCTAAGTATGAAAGTGGAGTGCGCGTCTCCGAGCTGGCCAGGTTGTACACAAAACCCCAATCAACCATCGCTACTATTGTGAGCAAGAAAACAGCAATCAAGGAAGCTGTTCTTGCCAAAGATGCAACTATGTTTTCGAAACTGAGATTGCAAGTGATAGAAGATGTTGAGAGACTGTTACTGGTGTGGATAAACGAAAAACAGATAGCAGGAGACAGCATCTCTCAAGCGATCATATGTGAAAAGGCTAGGAAGTTGCATGACGATTTAATTAAAAAAAATCCAGCAACTAGTGGTGATGTGAGTGAATTTAAGGCCAGCAAAGGTTGGTTTGAGAGATTTAAGAATTGTAGTGGCATGCAAAGTGTGATAAGGCATGGTGAGGCTGCCAGTTTGGACCACAAAGTGGCTGAAAAATATGTGCAGGAATTCAAGGAGTACATAGACAGTGAAGGACTGAAACCTGAACAAGTGTTTAATTGTGATGAAACAGGCCTGTTTTGGAAGAAAATACCAAGCAGGACCTACATTACTAGGAGGAAAAGGCACTCCCAGGACATAAGCCTATGAAAGACAGGCTTACTCTGTTGATGTGTGCCAATGCTAGTGGTGATTGCAAAGTGAAGCCTTTATTGGTGTATCACTCTGAAACTCCCAGAGTGTTCAGGAAAAACAATGTCCTCAAGGTTAATTTGTGTGCTGTGGAGGGCAAACAGTAAGGCATGGGTCACTAGGGACTTTTTCTATGACTGGTTACACCATGCATTTGCCCCCATTGTGAAAAATTACCTCCTGGAAAATAAATTGGACCTTAAGTGTCTCCTGGTATTAGACAATGCTCCTGGTCATCCTTCAGACTTGGCAGAGCGACTTTCTGCGGACATGAGCTTCATTAAGGTGAAGTTTTTGCCTCCTAATACCACTCCTCTCCTGCAGCCCATGGACCAGCAAGTCACTGCAAACTTCAAGAAACTGTACACAAAAGCTATGTTTGAAAGGTGCTTTGGAGTGACCTCAGAAACTCAATTGACTCTAAGAGAGTTTTGGAGAGATCACTTTAGCATCCTCAATTGTGTAAACATTATAGGTAAGGCTTGGGAGGAAGTGACTAAGAGGACCTTGAACTCTGCTTGGAAAAAACTGTGGCCAGAATGTGTAGACAAAAGGGATTTTGAAGGGTTTGAGGCTAACCCTGGGAATCCTATGCAATTTGAGGAATCCATTGTGGCATTGGGGAAGTCCTTGGGGTTGGAGGTTAGTGGGGAGGATGTGGAAGAGTTGTTGGAGAAGGACAATGAAGAACTAACCACTGATAAGCTGCTAGATCATCTTCAACAGCAAGAGGCCACACCTGAGGAAACTGCTTCGGAGGAGGGGATAGAGAAATTGAAGAAGTAGCCTACTTCAAAGATTAAGGAAATGTGTGCAATGTGGCTTAAAGTGCAAACCTTTTTTGATGAAAATCACCCTGACACAGCTACTGCAAGCCATGTTGGCAACCTGTACACTGTCAATGTTGTGAAACACTTTAGGATTGTCATAAAGGAACGGGAGGTACAGGCCTCTATGGACAGATATGTTGTGCAACAGAAGTCCAGTGACTCTCAAGCTGGTCCTAGTGGCATTAAAAGAAGAAAGGAAGTAACCACAGAAAAGGACTTGCCACTTCAAGTCCTAATGGAAGGAGATTCCCCTTCTAAACACTAGCACCATCAACACTCTCCCCTCCTCCCATCCCATCAATCATCACCAGATCTTCAATAAAGGTAAGTGTCATGTAACTGTGCATGTCTTCTTCCGTTTGTGTGTATTAAAATTAATATTTCATGTGGCAAAAAAATTTTTTTTTCAATGCTTTGGGGTGTCAGGAACGGATTAATTTGATTTCCATTATTTCTTAGGGGGAAAATTAACTCAACTAACAATAATTTCGATTAACGATGAGCTCTCAGGAACGGATTAATGTCGTTGGTCGAGGGTCCACAGGTGGATTAATGAAAATGTCTATACATATTAATGTAAAATAAGACATTTAATGTGCCAAAGAGTGATTATTAAATATACATGGCATATAATAAACATTGCATGTTTATATGCTATGTAATGTGTTTCTTAAATAATTTTGAAGATATAATAGATGGATTAATGAAAATGTCTATATTAACGTAAAGTAAGACATTCAGTGTGCCAAAGACTGATTATTAACCCCTTAAATAACAAAAAAGGCACAATACCGTGACTGGAATGATACACAAATAACCCGCACATAAAAGAGAGAAGCTTACGATGACGTTTCGGTCCGACTTGGACCATTGACAAAGTCACACTAACCAGAGGTGGAGCAGAACGGCTATACGTATATAGGCAGGAAGAGGTGGTGGTAGTAGTAGTAGTAGTAGTACAAGAATTGTATATACAGTGGACCCCCGCATACCGCACGCATCGCATACCGTACAATCCGCATACCGCTCGCTTTTTTCGCAAAAATTTTGCCTCGCATACCGCCCAAAAACCCACTCACCGCCCTTCGTCCGAGACGCGTCCAATGTGCGGCCTGAGCCATGCTCACATGTTCCGCCGGTGGCATTGTTTACCAGCCAGCCTCCGCGGTAACATCCAAGCATACAATCGGAACATTTTGTATTATTACAGTGTTTTTGGTGATTTTTTCTGGAAAATAAGTGACCATGGGCCCCAAGAAAGCTTCTAGTGCCAACCCTACAGCAATGAGGGTGAGAATTACTTTAGAGATGAAGAAAAAGATCATTGATAAGTATGAAAGTGGAGTGCGTGTCTCCGAGCTGGCCAGGTTGTATAATAAACCCCAATCAACCATCGCTACTATTGGTGGTACAGCTGCTGCTGTACCACCGTCAGCTGCTGCTGCACTGTCAGCTGCTGCTGCACTGTCAGCTGCTGCTGCACTGTCAGCTGCTGCTGCATTGTCAGCTGCTGCTGCTGTTGTACCACCGTCAGCTGCTGCTGTAGCATCGTCTGCTGCTGCTGTAGCATCATCTGCTGCTGCTGTAGCATCGTCTGCTGCTGCTGTAGCATCGTCTGCTGCTGCTGTAGCATCGTCTGCTGCTGCTGTAGCATCGTCTGTTGCTGCTGTACCACCGTCAGCTGCTGCTGCTGCTGTAGCACCGTTGTTGGTGTGGCTTATTGAGAATACCAAGAAACAATTAACCCCAGAGGATTTGCCACCCAGGATAACCCAAAAAAGTCAGTGTCATCGAAGACTGTCTAACTTATTTCCATTGGGGTCCTTAATCTTGTCTCCCAGGATGCAACCCACACCAGTCGACTAACACCCAGGTTAACAGGGAAAAATGCCTGGAACTAGTGCTCATATTGGTGAATTTAAAGCCAGCAAAGGTTGGTTTGAGAGATTTAAGAATCGTAGTGGCATACACAGTGTGATAAGGCCTGTTCTGGAAGAAAATGCCAAACAGGACCTACAGTACTCAGGAGGAAAAGGCACTCCCAGGACAGTGTCTCATCAGTCATTGCTGCATCTTCAATAAAGGTAAGTGTCATTTATTCTTCATTTAGTAGAGTAGTACATGCACAATATATATTGTGCATGTACTACTCTACTATTGTGCATGTATCCTTCTCTTTGTGTGTAGGAAAATGTATATTTCATGTGGTAAATTTTTTTTTTTCATACTTTTGGGTGTCTTGCACGGATTAATTTGATTTCCATTATTTCTTATGAGGAAAATTCATTCGCATACCGAACATTTCGCATAACAATCAGCCCTCTTGCACGGATTAAAGTCGCTATGCGGGGGTCCACTGTAATACCGACAAGATGAAATTAAGACACATGCACAACACCCGGGCATCCCCATCGTAGACGTTTCACCATCCAGCCAGCCACTGGATGGCAAAACGTCCACAACAAAGACAACTACTACTACTACCACCACCTCTTCCTGCCTATATATAGCCGTCCTGCTCCACCTCTGGTTAGTGTGACTTTGTCAATGGTCCAAGTCGGACCGAAACGTCGTCGTAAACTTCTCTCTTTTATGTGTGGGTTATTTGTGTATTAACCCCTTGACTGTTGCAACCGCAAATCCTGAGGTGTCTCCTGGTGTCGCCAAAAAAAAAAATCTTGTGAAATGATAGAGAATCTTTTCCCGATTGCAATGACACCAAAAAAAACAAAATTTTATGGAAAACTGATGGAATTATGCTCTCTCATAGTTAGCGACCTCAGCGATATTTACGAATCGGCGATTTCGCCCACTTTGAGCCCTATTTTCGGCTCATTCCATTGTTCCAGTCGACCAAACTCATAGCTATTTCTTTAGAACTCCATTTTTTCTATCGATTGAGTACAAGAAACTGCCCATTTACCAATTTCAACTACCCAATAACATGGTCAGAAATTTGCAATTTGGCCAATTTCACGAAAATTATAAAATATGACAATTTCAAAATGAGGTCCAGAATGAACACTGCAGACATTCCTGGCTCTAAAATAACATTTACTTTGTTCATCAGTCATGTCTCCAGGCCCCTCTGATATTACTCTTCATTTTTATTTTGAATTTTTATTGAAACAAAAAATAGAAGATTTACTGTTATGCAGACTACTGCAATACTGTAATAATTGTACAAATAATGTCAACTCATTCATGACTGCATATTAGAATGGCTATTTGGACATTTATTGGATAATGACAACATTTGTTTACTTTTGAATATTGGCTAAAAACAAACATTTCCCCTACTTTGTGCTCCATTTCCAGGTTCTTTTTATAGTAAAACCAATCAAAATCACCTCTATTTCTATAATATGTTTTCTATTCTATCAAATGAGACCAAGAAAACGAGAATACAACCATAAATACCATACGAAAATACACCACAAATTCGGCATTTTAATTAAAAAAGCGGTAGTTTTTTTTCTCATTATGCACTGCATGCTCCAGGATTTTTTTTTATATGGTGCACACTGACCACACAGACCCATTCTCTCACATGTGGGCCTACCAGCTTTCTCCTGCTTGATTTGAAGCCGCTAGAATTTATGAGTATATATACCTCAAACACGGTACCTCGTAAGACGTATACAATCAAAACAGTCAAAGGGTTAAAGGTTTATGTAACCTAAACTAACGTAATCTAGCTTAAGGTAACCTAACATGGCTTAACCTAGGGAAATTTATCCTCATCTAATTTGTCTTAACTTAGGCGAATTTATGCTTACCTAACTTGTCTTAATTTACAGAAAAAAAAGCATTTAGAAAATGACGTTCAGGATGGTGAGGAAAACAATGAGTGGGTGGAATATGGTGGATGACACGTGGTAGTTCAGCGTGAAGTCTAAATGATGAAAGTTCGGGCGAGAGTCTCAGGAGGAAAGGAAGAAGTGTCCTGGAGGCAAGAACCTGGAGGCGTGGTCCTAGAGGCAAGGTCCTGGAGGCAAGGTCCTGGAGGTAAGGTCCAGGAGGCCAGGTTTGGAAACAATTTCCTGTAAACCAGGTTTTATAAGCAAAGTCCTGGAAGCAAGGTCCTAGAAGGAAGGTCCTGTAAGCAAGGTCATAGAATCATGGTCCGGGAAGCAAAGAACTGGAAATATAATGTAGTAAGCACTGTAGAAGAAATATAAAGCGAATGAAACTACGGAAAGCCAGCGAAGAAGAGGGAGAGACAATCATGGAACACTTGGGATTTTAAGCCATAAGTTACCAGTCCTAGAGCTAGCAGACCAACGCGTGTTATAGCGATTTCGTGAGTCAGGAGAGCCATACACAAAAAATCCGCACTTAGGAGACTGAAACTTATGACGACGTTTCGGTCCGACTTAGACTATTAACAAGTCTTTCAAGTGCAGGTTATTTGTGAATTGTTCTAGTTACGGTATTGTAACTTTTAGTTCTGCAGGTTAGCAAGAAATGAATAAACAAGAATGAGTATGGAATCGAAGAGGCAGTTTGGAAATGATGATTAACAGGCCAAAACAGAGCCAAAGTTACTCTACTGATACATTAGAAAGAGAACTGTAAAGAAGCAAGTGACAGGACTGAAGGAGGAGGAGAGTGAGTTACCTGAAGGCGCTCTAGTCAGACCAGATCAGCAAGTGCTAGTAAGCATCAGCAGAACATAAGATGAAGTAATGAGACTACTGAGTGAGACTGATGTAACCAAATCAGTGGTACCTGGTGCCTGGTCCAAGGCCGGGCTCTCGGAGTAGAAAAACTCTCAAAACTCATCAGAGGTATATCAGAGGTAAAGGTACTTGATATCATATCTATATGGGTGCTGAGAGAAGAAAAAACACTGTGTTGCCCAGCATCAAAAATATACAACCAATCTCTCCAGTCAGGACAAGTATCAGAAAATTAGAAAATGGCAAAAGTAGTCGCCATTTATAAAATGGGGAACAGACAAAAGGAACTTACAGACCGGTATCTCTAATGAGCATACTGTCAGTATTTCTGAAGAAAACGATAAGGAAAAGAATAATGGAGCACTTGGAGAGAAGAAGACTCCTTTCAGAAACCCAGTACGGATTTAAGGATGGAAAAACCTGTCTTTCAAATTTTCTTAAATTCAATGACAGAGTCACAGAGATGCATCAAGAACAACAAAGTTGTGCGGCATATATCTTATTGTATTGCAGAAAAACACTTGATACTGTACAACGACTGATAAATCCAGAAATTATAGGAAAAGAGTTAAAAGGCAGAGTGTTCCAGTAGGTTATGAAGTAACTGAATTAGAGATGACAGCAACGATATCGAATGAGACATCAGAATGGTAAAGAGTATCGAGAGGGGTTCTGCAAGGACCAATACTAGAACACTATTGTTCCTAAGGAATGTGATCTACCCGTGTCACCCATTTCTCATTATGAGAATAATAAGATGAGAAAAGGGAAGTGATTAACGCCAGAAAGACTTCAATAGACTACAGATATGATCAGAAGTAAATTCTCTAGTTCACCCCAGGCAAATGCGATTTGGAACAAGTAGGGGAAGACCAGACCCAGAGTATAGCAGGTGTGGAAAGAAGCTACAGACATCAGCAGGTAAGTAAAACAGCAAGCTTATCGCTAGAAATATTCATAAACCGTATCACATCAGCGGAATATGAAGGACTAGCAAACCTTCGAATCTGAATCAAGAATCCTTCAGATGCATATACAACGTATGAGAGGATATTCACTGAGTTTTGCGGCACCGCCTTGAAGCCTGGTCAAGCACTTAAAGCTGGAGACGGTACAAAGAATTACAATTAGGTTAGTACCAGAACTGAGAGAGATGTAGTGTGAGAAGAGATTGAAGGACCTGAACCTTACGACGTTGGAGCAAAGTAGGACAATGGAAGACATGATCACATGATAAATATTAAAATAAACTAATATGGATGATAAGGAAGAACTGAGAACCAGGATTAAGACGGTACAGGTTAAGGCTGAGATACAGACGAGGCACAGGAATGTAAAGGAGCATTTACTTTGTCTTAGGGTGACTGAAAATTGGAATGACTTGGATGAGGCAGTGGTAGAGGCACACTCCATTCTCGTCTTTAAGAGTTCTGTAGATAGGGTAAGGCCCAACGGGACAGAAATCATTGATAACGATCAAATAAATGTAAAAGGTTGGGTCCTAGAGCTGGATCTCGACCCTCGCAAGCAGAACTCACACACACACGCACACACACACACACACATACACACAAACACACACACACACATACACACACACACACACACACACACGCGCACACATACACACACACACACACACACACACACACACACACACACACACACATACACACACACACGCACACACACACACACATAAACACACACACAAGCACACACACACACACACACACACACACACATACACACACACACACGTACACACACACACACACACACACACACACACACACATACACACACACACACGTACACACACACACACACACACACACACACACACACACACACACACACACACACACACACACACACACACACACACACACACACACACAAATGCAGATGGATTAACGAATAAACATGAGGAATGGCAAGATAGAATCAATGAGAAGTCCCCAGACATCATAGCAGTTACAGAAACAAAACTCATGGAGACAATAACAGATGCAATCTTCCCACCAGGATACCAGATCATGAGGAAAGATAGAAGGGGTAGGGGGGGAGGTGGGGTTGCTCTGCTCGTAAAAAACAGATGGAAATTCGAGAAAATGGAAGGAATAGATGAGACAGTAGAAAGAGACTACATAGCAGGTACACTTCAGTCTGGGGAACACAAAGTGGTCATTGCAGTGATGTATAATCCACCACAGAACTGCAGGAGGCCAAGAGAGGAATATGAAGAGAGCAACAGAACAATGGTGGACACACTTGCTGAGGTGGCAAGAAGAGCTCACTCCAGCAGAGCAAAGTTGCTGGTTATGGGGGATTTCAACCACAGGGAGATTGACTGGGAAAACCTGGAGCCACATGGGGGTCCCGAAACATGGAGAGCCAGGATGTTGGACGTGGTGCTGGAAAACCTCATGCACCAACATGTTAAGGACACTACCAGAGTGAGAGGGGAGGATGAACCAGCAAGATTGGACCTTGTGTTCACCCTGGGCAGCTCAGACATTGAGAACATCAAGTTTGAGAGTCCCCTAGGAGCTAGCGACCACGTGGTTCTGTGCTTTGAATACATAGTAGAGCTGCAAGTGGAGAGAATAACAGGAGTAGAATGGGAAAAGCCTGACTATAAAAGAGGGGACTACATAGGGTTGAAGAACTTCCTGCGGGAGGTCCAGTGGGACAGAGAACTGGCAGGAAAGCCAGTAAATGAAATGATGGAATATGTAGCAACAAAATGCAAGGAGGCAGTGGAAAGGTTCATTCCCAAGGGCAACAGTAACAACGGGAAGACCAGAACAAGCCCCTGGTTTACCCGACGGTGTAAGGAGGCAAAAACAAAGTGCAATAGAGAATGGAAAAAGTACAGAAGGCAGAGAACACACGAAAATAGGGAGATCAGTCGCAGAGCCAGGAATGAGTACGCACAGGTAAGGAGGGAGGCCCAGCGACAGTATGAAAATGACATAGCATCGAGAATCAAGACTGACCCGAAACTGTTGTATAGCCACATCAGGAGGAAGACAACAGTCAAAGACCAGGTGATCAGATTAAGGACAGAAGGTGGAGAACTCACAAGAAATGATCAGGAGGTATGTGAGGAGCTGAACAGGAGATTTAAGGAAGTTTTTACAGTAGAGACAGGAAGGGCTGTGGGAAGACAGCACAGAAGGGAACATCAAGAGGGAATATACCAACAAGTGTTGGATGACATACGAACAACTGAGGAGGAGGTGAAGAAGCTCTTAAGTGACCTTGACACCTCAAAGGCGATGGGACCGGACAACATCTCCCCATGGGTCCTTAGAGAAGGAGCAGAGATGCTGTGTGTGCCTCTAACCACAATCTTCAACACATCCCTTGAAACTGGGCAACTACCTGAGAAATGGAAGACAGCTAATGTAGTCCCCATATTTAAGAAAGGAAACAGAAACGAGGCACTAAACTACAGACCTGTGTCTCTGACATGTATTGTGTGCAAAGTCATGGAGAAGATTATCAGGAGGAGAGTGGTCGAACACCTGGAAAGGAACAAGATTATAAATGAAAACCAGCATGGGTTCATGGAAGGCAAATCTTGTATCACAAACCTCCTGGAGTTTTATGACAAGGTAACAGAAGTAAGACACGAGAGAGAGGGTTGGGTAGATTGCGTTTTCCTAGACTGCAGGAAGGCCTTTGACACAGTTCCCCACAAGAGATTAGTGCAGAAGCTGGAGGATCAGGCACACGTAAAAGGAAGGGCACTGCAATGGATAAGGGAATACCTGACAGGGAGGCAGCAACGAGTCATGGTACGTGAAGAGGTATCACAGTGGGCGCCTGTTACGAGCGGGGTCCCACAGGGGTCAGTTCTAGGACCAGTGCTATTTTTGATATATGTGAATGACATGATGGAAGGAATAGACTCTGAAGTGTCCCTGTTCGCAGATGACGTGAAGTTGATGAGAAGAATTAAATCGGACGAGGATGAGGCAGGACTGCAAAGAGACCTGGAGAGGCTGGACATGTGGTCCAGTAACTGGCTCCTCGAATTCAATCCAGCCAAATGCAAAGTCATGAAGATTGGGGAGGGGCAAAGAAGACCGCAGACAGAATACCCCTCCTCTAACATCTCTCCCCCTCTAACATCTCTCCCCTCCCATTATCTCTCCCCTCTCCCTTTCCCCATCTCTCTCCCCTCCTCCCCTCCCTCTCCCCCTAGCCTCTCTCTCCCCTCTCGCTCTTCCATCTCCCCCGTCTTTCCCCCTTCTCCCCCTCTCTCCCCCCTCTCTCTCCCCCTCTCTTTGCCTTCTCTCACTCTCCCTCTCTCCCTCCGTCTCTCTCTCCCTCCCTCTCTCCCTCTCTCCCTCTCTCTCTCTCCCTCTCTCTCTCTCTCTCTCTTGCTCTCTCTCTTCCCCATTTTCCCTTCTAACTCTCCCCCTCTCCTACCCTTCCCTTCACTCTCTCTCCCCCTCTCTCTCTCACTCTCTCTCCCTCTCTCCCACACCCTCTCTCTTGCTCCCTCTCTCTTGCATTTTCCCTTCTCTCTCCCCCTCTCCTACCCATTTCTCTCTCTCCCTCTTCTCTCTCTCTCTCCCCTCTCTCTCTCTCTCTTGCTCTCTCTCTTCCCCATTTTCCCTTCTAACTCTCCCCCTCTCCTACCCTTCCCTTCACTCTCTCTCCCCCTCTCTCTCTCACTCTCTCTCCCTCTCTCCCTCTCTCCCACTCCCTCTCTCTTGCTCTCTCTCTTCCCCATTTTCCCTTCTAACTCTCCCCCTCTCCTACCCATCCCTTCACTCTCTCTTCCCCTCTCTCTCTCACTCTCTCTCCCTCTCTCCCTCTCTCCCTCTCTCTCTCTCTTGCTCTCTCTCTTCCCCATTTTCCCTTCTAACTCTCCCCCTCTCCTACCCTTCCCTTCACTCTCTCTCTCCCTCTCTCTCTCTCACTCTCACTCTCTCTTCCCCTTTTTCCTTCTCACTATCCCCCTCTCTCTACCTTCCCTTCTCTCTCTTTCCCCCTCTCACACTCTCTCTCCCCCTTTCCCTTCTCACTCTTCCCCTCTCTCTCTCCTTCTAACTTTCCCTTCTCTCTTCTCTCACAAAAAAAAAAAAAATGGTGGGGACTCGCAGGAACCAAGGATCAGATGAGAATGGTTCTGGTAGGGAGGAGTGGATGGAGGAGCAGTGGAAAAGGATGGAACAAGAGTGGGAGAGAAAATTAGGAGAGCTTTCTGAAAAAATGGAGAAAGAGCTCTCTATGAAATTGGAAAAGAGGTTGGAGAAGGAGACAAAGAATTGGGAGGCACAAGTCGAAACTGCAGTAGCCAAGATAAGGGTCCTAGAAGTTGAGATAAATAGGCTGAAGCGAGTTACAGGGGCAGTGACCAGAGAAGACACAGCATGTGAAGCTGCGAGGCCGAACAGGAAGGAAGGAATTATGAATTATGCTAAGGTCATATCAGCCTGCCAAGGAGGACCAAGGAGTGAAAGGGAAGAACAGCTGGTTGCAGATGGAGAGGGTGATAGGACGAATGCTGAGGCACAACCATGCTATCAAGAGCCACTGGAAAAATCAAGGGAGAAACTGACCACATACAGGCAGGATCCAGAGTCACAGAGGGTGAGGCAATGGGAGGAGGAAAGGGCAAAATCAGTGTTTATCCATGGGCTTCAGGAGAGAGAGGAAAGGACACACACTGAAAGGCAGCAGGTAGAAAGAAAGGAGATTGAGAAAATAATCACGGAAATAGGTGAAGAGATGGACGAGATTGTAAATTTTCAGAGAATAGGGGGGTACTCGAAGGGGAGAAACCGACCAATCAAGCTGATTCTCAGGACGGAAACAGTGCGGAACAGGATCCTCCAAGAGAAACCACGATTGAAATACTCGGAAGAGTACAAGAGGGTGTTCCTAGACAGAGACAGAACAAAATCAGAACGACAGCAGCTGAGGGAGAGGACAAAAAAGCGAAAGGAGCTAGGAAAAGAGACAAGGATGGAACCAGCAGAGGTCAGTCAGAGCAGAACAGAACAGCAAGGGCAAGCACACACACAACTATTCTCAGAACCATACAACCTATCACACCATCCCAACACACACTACAGTCCATACCCACAGCCTCCACCCAACACCGAGCTATAGAATCCCACAGTATGCCACCACGTCTCCCACCCTCACAGGCCCCCCAAACCACAGTGTTGGAAAGGAAACTGAAGGTATGGTACACAAACGCTGATGGAATAACAAATAAGTGGGAGGAGTGGCATGAAAGAGTCAAAGAAGCATCACCGGACATCATAGCTCTCACAGAAACCAAGCTTACAGGTATGATAACAGATGCCATCTTTCCAACGGCATACCAAATCCTGAGGAAAGACAGAGGGAACAGGGGGGGTGGAGGAGTGGCATTGCTGATCAAAAATCGCTGGAATTTTGATGAGCTGGAGAGAGGAGACAGCGGAGAAGAAAGTGATTACATAGCGGGAACGCTTCACTCTGGAGGTCCCAAGGTGGTAATAGCAGTGATGTATAACCCACCGCAGAACAGCAGGAGGCCAAGGCAAGAGTACGACGAGAGCAATAGAGCGATGGTTGACACACTGGCTAGAGTGGCTAGAAGAGCTCATGCATGCAGGGCAAAGCTCCTGATCATGGGTGACTTTAACCACAAGGAGATCGATTGGGAGAACTTGGACCCACATGGGGGCCAAGATACATGGAGGGCTAAGATGATGGAGGTGGTACTGGAAAACTTCATGTACCAACACGTAAGGGACACTACAAGAGAGAGAGGAGAGGATGAACCAGCAAGGCTGGACTTAGTATTCACCTTGAGTAGTGCAGATATCGAGGACATCACATATGAAAGACCCCTTGGGGCCAGTGACCATGTGGTTTTAAGCTTCGAATACACAGTAGAGCTACAAGTGGAGGGAGGAGCAGGAAGGCCAGGACGAATGAAGCCAAACTACAAGAAAGGGGACTACATAGGAATGAGGAACTTCCTGAACGGGGTTCAGTGGGACAGAGAACTGGTAGGGAAGCCAGTTAATGAGATGGAATATGTAGCAACAAAATGCAAGGAGGCTGAGGAGAGGTTTGTACCCAAGGGTAACAGGAATAATGAAAAAGCTAGGATGAGCCCATGGTTTACCCAAAGGTGCAGGGAGGCAAAAACCAAGTGTGCTAGGGAATGGAAGAAATATAGAAGGCAAAGGACTCAGGAGAATAAGGAGAGCAGTCGTAGAGCCAGAAACGAATATGCACAGATAAGAAGGGAGGCCCAAAGACAATATGAAAATGACATAGCAGCGAAAGCCAAATCTGACCCGAAACTGTTGTACAGCCACATCAGGAGGAAAACAACAGTCAAGGACCAGGTAATCAGGCTAAGGAAGGAAGGAGGAGAGACAACAAGAAATGACCGTGAAGTATGTGAGGAACTCAACAAGAGATTCAAAGAAGTGTTCACAGAGGAGACAGAAGGGGCTCCAGAAAGACGGAGAGGTGGGGCACACCACCATGTGCTGGACACAGTGCACACAACCGAGGAAGAAGTGAAGAGGCTTCTGAGTGAGCTAGATACCTCAAAGGCAATGGGGCCAGATAACATCTCCCCATGGGTATTGACAGAGGGAGCAGAGGCACTATGTGTACCCCTAACAACAATATTCAATACATCTATCGAAACGGGGAGATTGCCTGAGGCATGGAAGACAGCAAATGTAGTCCCAATCTTTAAAAAAAGGAGACAGACATGAAGCATTAAACTACAGACCAGTGTCACTGACATGTATAGTATGCAAAATCATGGAGAAGATTATCAGGAGAAGAGTGGTGGAACACCTAGAAAGGAACGATCTCATCAACAGCAGGCAACATGGTTTCAGGGACGGGAAATCCTGTGTCACAAACCTACTGGAGTTCTATGACATGGTGACAGCAGTTAAGACAAGAGAGAGAGGGGTGGGTGGATTGCATTTTCTTGGACTGCAAGAAGGCGTTTGACACAGTTCCACACAAGAGATTGGTGCAAAAACTGGAGGAGGACCAAGCAGGGATAACAGGGAAGGCACTACAATGGATCAGGGAATACTTGACAGGAAGACAGCAGCGAGTCATGGTACGTGGCGAGGTGTCAGAGTGGGCACCTGTGACCAGCGGGGTCCCACAGGGGTCAGTCCTAGGACCAGTGCTGTTTCTGGTATTTGTGAACGACATGACGGAAGGAATAGACTCTGAGGTGTCCCTGTTTGCAGATGACGTGAAGTTGATGAGAAGAATTCACTCGATCGAAGACCAGGCAGAACTACAAAGGGATCTGGACAGGCTGCAGACCTGGTCCAGCAATTGGATCCTGGAGTTCAATCCCACCAAGTGCAAAGTCATGAAGATTGGGGAAGGGCAAAGAAGACCGCAGACGGAGTACAGTCTAGGGGGCCAGAGACTACAAACCTCACTCAAGGAAAAAGATCTTGGGGTGAGTATAACACCAGGCACATCTCCTGAAGCGCACATCAACCAAATAACTGCTGCAGCATATGGGCGCCTAGCAAACCTCAGAACAGCATTCCGACATCTTAATAAGGAATCATTCAGGACCCTGTACACCGTGTACGTTAGGCCCATATTGGAGTATGCGGCACCAGTTTGGAACC
>NW_027195054.1:502500-530000 GCF_038502225.1 Cherax quadricarinatus
CTGTGGTGTTGGAGGTATTAATGAGAGGGAGGCGTGACTGTGGTGTTGGAGGTATTAATGAGAGGGAGGCGTGACTGTGGTGTTGGAGGTATTAATGAGAGGGAGGCGTGACTGTGGTGTTGGAGGTATTAATGAGAGGGAGGCGTGACTGTGGTGTTGGAGGTATTAATGAGAGGGAGGCGTGACTGCGGTGTTGGAGGCATTAATGAGAGGGAGGTGTGACTGTGGTGTTGGAGGGTTAGGGAGGGCTAGTGAGGGCTAGGGAGGGCTAGTGAGGGCTAGTGAGGGCTAGGGAGGGCTAGTGAGGGCTAGGGAGGGCTAGTGAGGGCTAGGGAGGGCTAGTGAGGGCTAGGGAGGGCTGTGTAGTAAGGCGAAATATAACTGCTTTCTCCTCCACTTTAATATTTAGTACCTATTGATGGGAATAAATTTCGAAGTGACTAGTTACTACACATTTTTATTGCTGTGAAAGCAGTATAAACACCCGCATGAGAAATAAAGATATTCCTCTCAATATAAATATAAGAAATAAAGTAGCATATCATACTACCTCGAACGAGAACGTATTTAAATTAATGGTGAGAATTTTTTTCCAGTGGCGATAAAATCTACAAGTAATAACATATAGAGGTCAGTGATTTAGGCAGGTGTGGCAGAATAACTCGGAACTGCTCAGAAATATTTAGTTCTTCGTTAGATATTTTATTAAGGTGGAAAGATTAATAAAAGGAATTTCCACTTTTGTTGTTTCAATAGACTAAAGTTTTCTCCCCACCTCGGCTTTTTCCCGAGGTGGGTGTGGGGGGGGGGCACGCCCTAGTAACTAAATAATTACGTAAGTACTTAAGTGTATTTAGATACAGGTACACATAAATACGGTTACACAAATTGTGATACATAGTAACATACGTGTAAATTATCTAGGAGAACCCACAAAATTGAAAGTGACTTACTCTGGCCCAGCTGACGTATTATAATAAAACAGATTAGAATGAGTTGGAAATATTTTTGAAATCAGTATAAAAAGACTTATGAAACGTCACTCAACAAAGTGTATAAAAAGATTTCTCTTCCTGAGGTTAGCGCATCCATATTAAAAAAAAAAAATCAGCTGGGAACGAATATGTTTTGTAAATAAATGTAAACATTGGTTAAAATGATATGCTACTCAATATTGCAACCCCCATAAAATGCTCGCTCTCAGGGGTTGCCGCCCCCCTCGATGAACATTTTGGAAGGCCTTGTTGCATAAAATAAATAAGAAAATAAGTATGTCACTTGTTCAACACATGAAGACTTTGAGGAAACGTTTCGCCCCTGGGGCCTTAATCTAGTGTGGCACAAGTGACTTACAAGTATTGTTTTAATGGCCATAGTCGTGTTTGAGTGTTGTCTTCTGGTATGAGTATAAGGAATGTGTGGCGGCTGCAAAGTACGTGTTGAGATTTCCAGAGTAACCCTCAAGTATGTGCTTTACCGGATGTCCGGTTGTAATAGATCGTAATAACGCGATTGAACGCAAATCACAAAACGAGTTTTAGTACTCGCTTGTCATGGGATCGAACTCCACTCGTTCTGTGATTTGATAAACATGGAGTATATGTGATCTACATTCGATGTTTGGTACTGTATTTAAAAGTTTTATAAATGTGGGTAATAAATTTGGTCTATTCGTTATACTTTCTCGATTATTTTATTTTGTATTTTGTATTGTTCATCATTTACCTTTGTAGTGTAATGTAGAGTGTAAAGTATGAGCTGTTCATGTTAGTGTTCATCATGTTAGTGCTTGTATGATCATGTTAGTGCTTGTATCATCATGGGATGAATATGATTTTTTATTCTGTGTTTTATTGACAGTGGCAAATTACTAGCTATTCTAGAAAAAATTCTCTGACTTTTCCTCTTTTAAATTACTAATAATCTCTTAAGCTTTTTTAAATTCAATCATCCCTCGATAAAATATTGTGCTCTGAATAATTCATGGCCGCACATACGTTGCTCTATAATGATTCTGGGAATTTATTGATGGCTGCATAACCAACTTAACACGACTGTTCTCAGATCATAAATTTGTAAACATTTCGTTACCATTGTAACTTGTTTAGTTAGCAAAACTTGGTGGCTCAGTCCCTGGACTTATTATGCGCCTCTGTAATCTTTTCACTACAACCCACAGGATGGGTTTGGGCTGCATAATAAAGCTATTTAACTTACTCATATTTGAACGGTTCTTTAACCTGTCTTGGGGTTTGTTCCTGCCTTTATATACAGTGGTAAGAATTAGCCTTTGATTTCTTTTTCAGTTTCACCCTGACGAGGTTCTGTAAATGTATATTTCTTTTACTAGAAATAAGCAGAAACATATCAGTATGCTCTTAGGAAAAACCCGATGATGATGCCTCTTTTGGTCTTGGTATCTTGACTGGAATAGAAGTGTGTGAGATCACACACACACACACACACACACACACACACACACACACACACACACACACACACACACACACACACACACACACACACACAGAAAGGAATGAGCTTATACAAGATAACTAGCACGGTTTCAATGAAGTGAAATCCTGAGTCACAAAACGTACTGAAATTTTACAGCAAGGGAGCAAAAGTAAGATAGAAGAGAAACAGGGGGTGGATAGATTACATTTTCTTCGACTGTAAGAAAGCTTTCGACACAGTTCCACACAAGAGATTAGTACAAAAGCTCGAGGAGCACGCAGGAATAACATGAAAGACATTGCAATGGATCAGACAATACCTGACAGGAAGGAGTGATGGTACGTGACGAGGTGTCAGAGTGGGTGCCTGTGACAAGCGGTGGTCCTCAGGGGTCCGTCCTAGGACCAGTGCTATTTCTGGTATATGTAAGTGAAATGAAGGAATGGATAGATTTAGAGGTGTCTCTCTTTGTAGACGATGTGAAGGTAATGAGAAGAATTCATACAGATGAAGATCAAGTAGGCCTACAAAGGGATCTGAACAGGCTGCAAGCCTGGTCCAGCTCCTGGAGTTTAACAAGCCTGGTCCAGCTCCTGGAGTTTAACAAGCCTGGTCCAGCTCCTGGAGTTTAACCCCACCAAGTGCAAAGTCATGAAGATTGGGGAAGGTCAAATAAGATAGCAGGCGGAGTACAGTTAGGGATGGGGGGCAAAGACTATAAACCACACTCAGGGAAAAGGATCTTGGGATGAATATTATACTGAGAACATCAACCAAATAACTGCTGCAGGATATGGGCGGCTGGCAAACCTAAGGAGAGCGCTTCGAGACCTGAGTAACGAGTCATTCAAGACACTGTTCACCGTGTACGTCAGGTCATATTGGAGTGTGCAGCACCAGTATTGAACCCACAACTGGTCAAGCACGTCAAGAAATTAGAGGAAGTGCTATGGGTTGTAACAAGACTAGTCCTGAAGTTGAGAGGGAATGTCCTACGAGGAGAGGTTAAGGGAACTCAACCTGATGACACTGGAGGATAGGAGGGATAGAGGGAATATGATAACGGCATTTAAAATACTGAGGAATTGACAAGGTGGATAGGGACAATATTTCAGAAATGGGACACAAGAACAAGGGGTCACAACTGGAAGTTGAAAACTCAGATGAGTCACGGGGATGTTAGGAAGTATTTTTTCAGTCATAGAGTTGTCAGGAAGAGGAACAATCTGGAGAGTGATATAGTGGAGTTAGGATTCATATGTAGCTTTAAGGAGAGGTACGATAAAGCTCATGTAGCAGGGAGAATTTGGACTTAGTAGCGGCCAGCGAAAAGGCGGGGTCAAAAGCTGTGACTCGACCCCTGCAACCACAAATAGGTGAATACCCACAAGCCGCCTCCCACAGAGGAAAATCGACCCAAAACATGACAAAAATACATTCACTGTCATTCATTCAATCCCTGTCTCGCCGGAAGCGCTAACTTCACAGTTGAGACGGTTCTCAGAACAACAACATCCCCACCCTTCCTCCAGATTGCAGGCATTGTACTTCCCACCTCCAGGACGCATGTCCAGTTAACCAGTTTTCCCTGTATTCCTTGTTCACTCTCCAGTAGCAAATCAAGTTATAAAAGCAATATCAAAGATTTATAGATCTATAGCACTAACGTCCCACTTCATAAAAACTTTTGAAAGAGTTTTAAAAGACAAGACAGTCAACCACTTAGATTACCAACAAGTGCACAACCCAGGGCATCATGGGTTTAAAGCAAGTAGCTCTTTCCTCTCTTAACTATTTGATCACTATGACTTGGTCTTGGATGCACTGGAGGACAAACAGAATGCAGATGTATCATTCACAGTTAAAGGAGTAAATGGAAATATTGGCACATGGATCTTTTACTTTCTAACCAACGGAGCACACAGAATAAAAGGAAACACAGTTAATTCGGAGGCTGCCACAATGAAAAACTCGGTTACACATGGTACTATACTCGTTCCCATCTTTATCCTCATCCACATAACTGATATAAATATAACTGTAAACCACAGCATCATGTCGTTCTTTACTGACGATACTAAAATTTTCACGAGTGTTGTCCACTGATGACACCATAAATCTCCAAACTTTAAGACCAAGTCATCCAATGGGTCTCAGACAACAACATGAGGTTTAATGAGGGAATTTCAGTTACTCCGTTGTGGAAAACTTGGGGAAATAAAAGCTATATTGGAATAAGAAGCAAATAATAACCACATAATAAAGCGAAAATCTAATATGAAGAACTTACGCGTGATAATGTCAGAGGATTTCACTTTCAAAAATCACAACAGTATCATTATCACAACTGCGAGGAACATGATAGGATGGATAATGAGAACCTTCAAAACAAGGCATACCTGGAGGTTACCTGGAGGTTATTCCGGGGATCAACGCCCCCGCGGCCCGGTCCACGACCAGGCCTCCCGATGGATCAGGGCCTGATCAACTAGGCTGTTACTGCTGGCCGCACGCAGTCCGACGTACGAGCCACAGCCCGGCTGATCCGGCACCGACTTTAGGTATCTGTCCAGCTCTCTCTTGAAGGCAGCCAGGGGTTTATTGGCAATTCCCCTAATGCTTGATGGGAGGCTGTTGAACAGTTTTGGGCCCCGGACACTTATGGTGTTTTCTCTTAGTGTACCAATGGCATGCCAAGTCAATGATGATCCTATTTTTTAAAATCTATTTTGTCAATGTATTTCGTCTTTAAATAAAGTCTATATAAAATATAGGGGATGGTAGGAGACAACAATTTTCAAACAGCTCCGGGGGAAACCTTGAGTTTTTCCTGAAGCAAATTTATATATATATATATATATATATATATATATATATATATATATATATATATATATATATATATATATATATATATATATCCTGTGCCGAATAGGTAAAACTTGCGATTTTGGTTTAAATACCAACACTCTTCTTGGCGAATATGGCAAGCGAAATTTGTGTATGCAATAATTTCGCAAAAATCCTAATGAAAAAAATATATTTCAATGTGTTTGTCTATTATCAAATTATTGTAAACTTATCTAAAATATATTTAGTTGGATTAGGCTGAATTAAACTGCGCTTGTTATAATAAGATTAGGTAAGTTTCATAAGGTTCTTTTATTCAAAATTATTAATTTTTACATTGTCATAAATGAAAAAATATATATCTTCAAAGGTATAAGAGAAAATTTTAGAAAAGGCTTAATTTAAGGACTTGCAATACTATTCCACAAAATTTTGTCTGTCTAAAGAACCTCGCAACTACATTACTGTCAGTTTTTTCATCTACTTATTCTTGTGAATCATTGTTTTCAGTGATGAACTTTGTTAAGTCTGGTAATAAGAGTGACCTTACTGATGAAATATATATCTCGAGTCTTAGTGATGAACTTTGTTAAGTCTGGTAATAAGAGTGACCTTACTGATGAAATATATATCTCGAGTCTTAGTGATGAACTTTGTTAAGTCTGGTAATAAGAGTGACCTTACTGATGAAATATATATCTCGAGTCTTAGTGATGAACTTTGTTAAGTCTGGTAATAAGAGTGACCTTACTGATGAAATATATATCTCGAGTCTTAGTGATGAACTTTGTTAAGTCTGGTAATAAGAGTGACCTTACTGATGAAATATATATCTCGAGTCTTAGTGATGAACTTTGTTAAGTCTGGTAATAAGAGTGACCTTACTGATGAAATATATATCTCGAGTCTTAGTGATGAACTTTGTTAAGTCTGGTAATAAGAGTGACCTTACTGATGAAATATATATCTCGAGTCTTAGTGATGAACTTTGTTAAGTCTGGTAATAAGAGTGACCTTACTGATGAAATATATATCTCGAGTCTTAGTGATGAACTTTGTTAAGTCTGGTAATAAGAGTGACCTTACTGATGAAATATATATCTCGAGTCTTAGTGATGAACTTTGTTAAGTCTGGTAATAAGAGTGACCTTACTGATGAAATATATATCTCGAGTCTTAGTGATGAACTTTGTTAAGTCTGGTAATAAGAGTGACCTTACTGATGAAATATATATCTCGAGTCTTAGTGATGAACTTTGTTAAGTCTGGTAATAAGAGTGACCTTACTGATGAAATATATATCTCGAGTCTTAGTGATGAACTTTGTTAAGTCTGGTAATAAGAGTGACCTTACTGATGAAATATATATCTCGAGTCTTAGTGATGAACTTTGTTAAGTCTGGTAATAAGAGTGACCTTACTGATGAAATATATATCTCGAGTCTTAGTGATGAACTTTGTTAAGTCTGGTAATAAGAGTGACCTTACTGATGAAATATATATCTCGAGTCTTAGTGATGAACTTTGTTAAGTCTGGTAATAAGAGTGACCTTACTGATGAAATATATATCTCGAGTCTTAGTGATGAACTTTGTTAAGTCTGGTAATAAGAGTGACCTTACTGATGAAATATATATCTCGAGTCTTAGTGATGAACTTTGTTAAGTCTGGTAATAAGAGTGACCTTACTGATGAAATATATATCTCGAGTCTTAGTGATGAACTTTGTTAAGTCTGGTAATAAGAGTGACCTTACTGATGAAATATATATCTCGAGTCTTAGTGATGAACTTTGTTAAGTCTGGTAATAAGAGTGACCTTACTGATGAAATATATATCTCGAGTCTTAGTGATGAACTTTGTTAAGTCTGGTAATAAGAGTGACCTTACTGATGAAATATATATCTCGAGTCTTAGTGATGAACTTTGTTAAGTCTGGTAATAAGAGTGACCTTACTGATGAAATATATATCTCGAGTCTTAGTGATGAACTTTGTTAAGTCTGGTAATAAGAGTGACCTTACTGATGAAATATATATCTCGAGTCTTAGTGATGAACTTTGTTAAGTCTGGTAATAAGAGTGACCTTACTGATGAAATATATATCTCGAGTCTTAGTGATGAACTTTGTTAAGTCTGGTAATAAGAGTGACCTTACTGATGAAATATATATCTCGAGTCTTAGTGATGAACTTTGTTAAGTCTGGTAATAAGAGTGACCTTACTGATGAAATATATATCTCGAGTCTTAGTGATGAACTTTGTTAAGTCTGGTAATAAGAGTGACCTTACTGATGAAATATATATCTCGAGTCTTAGTGATGAACTTTGTTAAGTCTGGTAATAAGAGTGACCTTACTGATGAAATATATATCTCGAGTCTTAGTGATGAACTTTGTTAAGTCTGGTAATAAGAGTGACCTTACTGATGAAATATATATCTCGAGTCTTAGTGATGAACTTTGTTAAGTCTGGTAATAAGAGTGACCTTACTGATGAAATATATATCTCGAGTCTTAGTGATGAACTTTGTTAAGTCTGGTAATAAGAGTGACCTTACTGATGAAATATATATCTCGAGTCTTAGTGATGAACTTTGTTAAGTCTGGTAATAAGAGTGACCTTACTGATGAAATATATATCTCGAGTCTTAGTGATGAACTTTGTTAAGTCTGGTAATAAGAGTGACCTTACTGATGAAATATATATCTCGAGTCTTAGTGATGAACTTTGTTAAGTCTGGTAATAAGAGTGACCTTACTGATGAAATATATATCTCGAGTCTTAGTGATGAACTTTGTTAAGTCTGGTAATAAGAGTGACCTTACTGATGAAATATATATCTCGAGTCTTAGTGATGAACTTTGTTAAGTCTGGTAATAAGAGTGACCTTACTGATGAAATATATATCTCGAGTCTTAGTGATGAACTTTGTTAAGTCTGGTAATAAGAGTGACCTTACTGATGAAATATATATCTCGAGTCTTAGTGATGAACTTTGTTAAGTCTGGTAATAAGAGTGACCTTACTGATGAAATATATATCTCGAGTCTTAGTGATGAACTTTGTTAAGTCTGGTAATAAGAGTGACCTTACTGATGAAATATATATCTCGAGTCTTAGTGATGAACTTTGTTAAGTCTGGTAATAAGAGTGACCTTACTGATGAAATATATATCTCGAGTCTTAGTGATGAACTTTGTTAAGTCTGGTAATAAGAGTGACCTTACTGATGAAATATATATCTCGAGTCTTAGTGATGAACTTTGTTAAGTCTGGTAATAAGAGTGACCTTACTGATGAAATATATATCTCGAGTCTTAGTGATGAACTTTGTTAAGTCTGGTAATAAGAGTGACCTTACTGATGAAATATATATCTCGAGTCTTAGTGATGAACTTTGTTAAGTCTGGTAATAAGAGTGACCTTACTGATGAAATATATATCTCGAGTCTTAGTGATGAACTTTGTTAAGTCTGGTAATAAGAGTGACCTTACTGATGAAATATATATCTCGAGTCTTAGTGATGAACTTTGTTAAGTCTGGTAATAAGAGTGACCTTACTGATGAAATATATATCTCGAGTCTTAGTGATGAACTTTGTTAAGTCTGGTAATAAGAGTGACCTTACTGATGAAATATATATCTCGAGTCTTAGTGATGAACTTTGTTAAGTCTGGTAATAAGAGTGACCTTACTGATGAAATATATATCTCGAGTCTTAGTGATGAACTTTGTTAAGTCTGGTAATAAGAGTGACCTTACTGATGAAATATATATCTCGAGTCTTAGTGATGAACTTTGTTAAGTCTGGTAATAAGAGTGACCTTACTGATGAAATATATATCTCGAGTCTTAGTGATGAACTTTGTTAAGTCTGGTAATAAGAGTGACCTTACTGATGAAATATATATCTCGAGTCTTAGTGATGAACTTTGTTAAGTCTGGTAATAAGAGTGACCTTACTGATGAAATATATATCTCGAGTCTTAGTGATGAACTTTGTTAAGTCTGGTAATAAGAGTGACCTTACTGATGAAATATATATCTCGAGTCTTAGTGATGAACTTTGTTAAGTCTGGTAATAAGAGTGACCTTACTGATGAAATATATATCTCGAGTCTTAGTGATGAACTTTGTTAAGTCTGGTAATAAGAGTGACCTTACTGATGAAATATATATCTCGAGTCTTAGTGATGAACTTTGTTAAGTCTGGTAATAAGAGTGACCTTACTGATGAAATATATATCTCGAGTCTTAGTGATGAACTTTGTTAAGTCTGGTAATAAGAGTGACCTTACTGATGAAATATATATCTCGAGTCTTAGTGATGAACTTTGTTAAGTCTGGTAATAAGAGTGACCTTACTGATGAAATATATATCTCGAGTCTTAGTGATGAACTTTGTTAAGTCTGGTAATAAGAGTGACCTTACTGATGAAATATATATCTCGAGTCTTAGTGATGAACTTTGTTAAGTCTGGTAATAAGAGTGACCTTACTGATGAAATATATATCTCGAGTCTTAGTGATGAACTTTGTTAAGTCTGGTAATAAGAGTGACCTTACTGATGAAATATATATCTCGAGTCTTAGTGATGAACTTTGTTAAGTCTGGTAATAAGAGTGACCTTACTGATGAAATATATATCTCGAGTCTTAGTGATGAACTTTGTTAAGTCTGGTAATAAGAGTGACCTTACTGATGAAATATATATCTCGAGTCTTAGTGATGAACTTTGTTAAGTCTGGTAATAAGAGTGACCTTACTGATGAAATATATATCTCGAGTCTTAGTGATGAACTTTGTTAAGTCTGGTAATAAGAGTGACCTTACTGATGAAATATATATCTCGAGTCTTAGTGATGAACTTTGTTAAGTCTGGTAATAAGAGTGACCTTACTGATGAAATATATATCTCGAGTCTTAGTGATGAACTTTGTTAAGTCTGGTAATAAGAGTGACCTTACTGATGAAATATATATCTCGAGTCTTAGTGATGAACTTTGTTAAGTCTGGTAATAAGAGTGACCTTACTGATGAAATATATATCTCGAGTCTTAGTGATGAACTTTGTTAAGTCTGGTAATAAGAGTGACCTTACTGATGAAATATATATCTCGAGTCTTAGTGATGAACTTTGTTAAGTCTGGTAATAAGAGTGACCTTACTGATGAAATATATATCTCGAGTCTTAGTGATGAACTTTGTTAAGTCTGGTAATAAGAGTGACCTTACTGATGAAATATATATCTCGAGTCTTAGTGATGAACTTTGTTAAGTCTGGTAATAAGAGTGACCTTACTGATGAAATATATATCTCGAGTCTTAGTGATGAACTTTGTTAAGTCTGGTAATAAGAGTGACCTTACTGATGAAATATATATCTCGAGTCTTAGTGATGAACTTTGTTAAGTCTGGTAATAAGAGTGACCTTACTGATGAAATATATATCTCGAGTCTTAGTGATGAACTTTGTTAAGTCTGGTAATAAGAGTGACCTTACTGATGAAATATATATCTCGAGTCTTAGTGATGAACTTTGTTAAGTCTGGTAATAAGAGTGACCTTACTGATGAAATATATATCTCGAGTCTTAGTGATGAACTTTGTTAAGTCTGGTAATAAGAGTGACCTTACTGATGAAATATATATCTCGAGTCTTAGTGATGAACTTTGTTAAGTCTGGTAATAAGAGTGACCTTACTGATGAAATATATATCTCGAGTCTTAGTGATGAACTTTGTTAAGTCTGGTAATAAGAGTGACCTTACTGATGAAATATATATCTCGAGTCTTAGTGATGAACTTTGTTAAGTCTGGTAATAAGAGTGACCTTACTGATGAAATATATATCTCGAGTCTTAGTGATGAACTTTGTTAAGTCTGGTAATAAGAGTGACCTTACTGATGAAATATATATCTCGAGTCTTAGTGATGAACTTTGTTAAGTCTGGTAATAAGAGTGACCTTACTGATGAAATATATATCTCGAGTCTTAGTGATGAACTTTGTTAAGTCTGGTAATAAGAGTGACCTTACTGATGAAATATATATCTCGAGTCTTAGTGATGAACTTTGTTAAGTCTGGTAATAAGAGTGACCTTACTGATGAAATATATATCTCGAGTCTTAGTGATGAACTTTGTTAAGTCTGGTAATAAGAGTGACCTTACTGATGAAATATATATCTCGAGTCTTAGTGATGAACTTTGTTAAGTCTGGTAATAAGAGTGACCTTACTGATGAAATATATATCTCGAGTCTTAGTGATGAACTTTGTTAAGTCTGGTAATAAGAGTGACCTTACTGATGAAATATATATCTCGAGTCTTAGTGATGAACTTTGTTAAGTCTGGTAATAAGAGTGACCTTACTGATGAAATATATATCTCGAGTCTTAGTGATGAACTTTGTTAAGTCTGGTAATAAGAGTGACCTTACTGATGAAATATATATCTCGAGTCTTAGTGATGAACTTTGTTAAGTCTGGTAATAAGAGTGACCTTACTGATGAAATATATATCTCGAGTCTTAGTGATGAACTTTGTTAAGTCTGGTAATAAGAGTGACCTTACTGATGAAATAGTCTTATGATGAACTTTGTTAAGTCTGGTAATAAGAGTGACCTTACTGATGAAATATATATCTGTCTTAGTGATGAACTTTGTTAAGTCTGGTAATAAGAGTGACCTTACTGATGAAATATATATCTCGAGTCTTAGTGATGAACTTTGTTAAGTCTGGTAATAAGAGTGACCTTACTGATGAAATATATATCTGGAGTCTTAGTGATGAACTTTGTTAAGTCTGGTAATAAGAGTGACCTTACTGATGAAATATATATCTCGAGTCTTAGTGATGAACTTTGTTAAGTCTGGTAATAAGAGTGACCTTACTGATGAAATATATATCTCGAGTCTTAGTGATGAACTTTGTTAAGTCTGGTAATAAGAGTGACCTTACTGATGAAATATATATCTCGAGTCTTAGTGATGAACTTTGTTAAGTCTGGTAATAAGAGTGACCTTACTGATGAAATATATATCTCGAGTCTTAGTGATGAACTTTGTTAAGTCTGGTAATAAGAGTGACCTTACTGATGAAATATATATCTCGAGTCTTAGTGATGAACTTTGTTAAGTCTGGTAATAAGAGTGACCTTACTGATGAAATATATATCTCGAGTCTTAGTGATGAACTTTGTTAAGTCTGGTAATAAGAGTGACCTTACTGATGAAATATATATCTCGAGTCTCACTGATGATAAATGAATAAAAGTTCCACAGTTTTTCTCTCAAGTTTTGATTTGATGTTTTCTGCTAAAATGGTAAAATAATTATATTGTAGTTTCTCTCCGACTTTTATGTATAATTCTAAACCATCCCAAACTTTTTCATGTAACATGCCACATAAAGCATGTTACCCCTTTCACAAATATTGCAAACCAAGCAATACAAGATGCAAAACTCTCACAGTAACAGTGGGTAAATACTAACTATATACTGCACAGGGCAGTACACATACATACCCCCCCCCCCGTGGTTGTTTTCCAAAATATGTAGTTTTGTTGGTAAAATAATTATATTGTAGTTTCTCTCCGACTTTTATGTATAATTCTAAAGAACCACTGTTCTAAAGGGATTAAAAATCAATAAAAGGGTATTTTTAATTTTATATCCTTTTGTTGTGTTTTAGTCAAGTAAAACAATTATGTCATTGAGAATTGTAATGTATTGGAAAAATATAAAATCCTAATTGATCTAATAAATAATTCAAATTATTGTTTGCTCTTTTACTGATGTTAAAAATAGCGTTTATAAATTGTGTGGATGTATATGGCAGCTAGAAATACATTTAAAGGCTGTTAAAAATTATCCACACTATCAACAGGGAAGAGCGACTTTTAACTAAAAAATCCGTCACAATATTTTCCATTCATTCAACATCATGGTTTACAAAATCATTCTTACAATATTCTCTGATTTTACTAATACTGTGCGATTTTTTATTTCAAAATTTTGTTATATGTTCCCATAAACTTTACTTAGCACGTGAGAAGATTTTGTATCAAATATTTGGCCGAATTTGGCACACACACTTAAAAAGGTCGCCCACCCCTGGCATAGAGGCTCTCAACAAGGGAGGAACGAAAAGAAAGTTTAAAAAGTGTTGCTGGAGTGGCCACAGAATATATTTGGTCGCCATAGTCTAGTTTCGATGACAACAGGGATGGATGAAGTCGAAGGAGAGTTTGACCATCAGCTTCCCACGAAAGATGAGCGAGGGTTGTAAAGAGGTTCAGCCAGCTGTGACAAGTTGCTCTATGTGAAATAATGTGAGGTTTCCAGGACTCAAACAGAAGACCGAGTAATTGGACCGCATCGCGTTCAGGGATACGGAACTCATACAGGTATAGCGGAGTATTAGAGACAATAGAACGTCTAGTAAAAGTAATCTGGTGCTTTTTAGTACCAGAAAATTTAAACTCACGAGTACTGGCTCATTGGAAGACACTGTCGATATCATTCTGGTGAGAGGCTGCTACTAGGTGGCAGTTAGCGCCTGCACAAGTTATAGCAAACTTATCAACATAAAGTGATGACCAAATATTAGATGGTAGAACAGAGGCCAGATCATTAATAGCTAGTAGAAAAAGAGTGGTGAAAGTAAAACGTTAAATACAGACAAAGACAAAGTGTACACGAGTTAGCTTTCCTCTCTGACATATTATAAGATATTTAGGGGGAAAAATCAAAGGAATGGAGGAAAAAAAACGGAGAAATGTAAGAAAAAGCTATGGAAGGACGAGTGATGAATTTGTAAATTGGATCGGAGAAGAATTAAGACTCCGACGGTCGATCTCAAGATTCGCAACTCTAGCAACATAAGTCATGTTAAATTATAATTTTTATTGTAAGCACTAGAAAAGCATCTCCATGGTTTTCTAAAGTAAATTCTATCATACACATTGCCTGCACATACTGTTTAATTTGTTTAAAAAATATTTTACAATTTTCTTCGTATGTCCGGTTGTTTAGAACTTTATCAGAGGCAAAATGTGACATTCCAGCTTTTCTTTGTAAACGAAAATATGATGTAAAAAAAAAAACATTCAGAAATAATTGTCATATTTTTTGTAAAATTTTCAGTAGCTACGACAGTTTCAAAATTTATAAAGGGTTTTAAAGGTCACTTTCCTAAAGGACTGGAGTCATTTTGGATACAGTAACTATCAAAAATATTTAATACAATATTTAAAAGAAAACGCTAGTGAGAGATCTAAGAATGTGGAAGCAAGATAGTCACATGCACTGGCTGCTCTTTACCCTATGAATGGTAAAAAGAAACCAGAAATAATAATATGATTAACAAAGTCTCTCTCTCTCTCTCTCTCTCTCTCTCTCTCTCTCTCTCTCTCTCTCTCTCTCTCTCTCTTAGTATCTTTCACATCTTCATTTATCTCGACATCTCTTTATTTATGCTCAAAAAAATCTCTATCTTCTCAGGAAACATCTAAAAGTTACGTTCACATTCACTCTATATTCATTTCACTGGCTGCTCTTTATCTGCTCTAATTTACGTAAATCAGCTGTTATGTCACTCTGTGGGAGTCTGTCACTATGTGGTAGTCTGTCACTCTGTGGTAGTCTGTCACTCTGTCACTCTGTGGTAGTCTGTCACTCTGTCACTCTGTGGTAGTCTGTCACTCTGTCACTCTGTGGTAGTCTGTCACTCTGTGGTAGTCTCTCACTCTGTCACTCTGTGGTAGTCTGTCACTCTGTCACTCTGTGGTAGTCTGTCACTCTGTCACTCTGTGGTAGTCTGTCACTCTGTCACTCTGTGGTAGTCTGTCACTCTGTGGTAGTCTGTCACTCTGTGGTAGTCTGTCACTCTGTGATAGTCTCTCACTCTGTGGTAGTCTCTCACTCTGTGGTAGTCTCTCTCTTTGTGGTAGTCTCTTACTCTGTGGTAGTCTCTCTCTCTGTTAACTACTCAATAATCCTGTTATCTCCCTTATTCTGCTATTACCTCACTGAACGGAATTGTATATGCACGGGACGAGACCTTATCATATGTATTTCTGAAACTGTTATGAGTTTACCTCCACTACTGTAGTCTCCTCTAAATCAGCTTGAGATTAAAAAAATGCTTTCTTACATCAGTACGCTTTCCGATACGTTTTCGGGAAAAATTAGTAACCATTATTATTATTAAATTGCGAGAAAAGTCAGCGCCAGAGTCAGTTATCCCTGAGTTACCAGACCCTTGCCAGGTGGAGCCAAGTCCTTAGGGTCCCCCACCACTCTCCACAATCTTGGGACCTCCTAAGATATTCTCAGGTATTTTCCTTTTCCCACTTTTCCAAGGTACTCTCCTTTTTCTCTTGCCTTCTCTCTGCTTATCTTTTGGATCATTTTTCCAGATCACCATCCGTGGGCCCCCAGATATCAGCCCTTCCACACTCCTCACTTTCATTTTTTTGGTGCTTTCTCTTAGGTGCATCTGTGTCCCCTCAGATGAACTTCCTTTATCACTTCTCCAGCTTCTGCATTTTATTACTTCCTGTGATCTTGCTAAGTGCAAACTTGGTATTTTCTAGCTGGTCTAGTCAGGTGGGGTCATACTTAGGTTATGTCATAGTTAGGTGAAGTCATAGATAACTGAAGCCATTGTTAGGTCTGTATATTTGTGGTTTTGATGCTTCCTCTAGTTCCATGTTTCCAGAAGATCATCTATGTCCCCATCTGATGAACTCTCTTCCTCATTTCCAGGTGTGGTCATAGTCAGGTGTGGTTATAGTCAGGTGTGGTCATAGTCAGGTGTGATCATAGTCAGGTGTCGTTATAGTGAGGTATGGTCATAGTGAGGTGTGGTCATAGTTAGGTGTGGTCATAGGGAGGTGAGGTCACAATTAAGTGAGGTCATAGTGAGGCGAGGTCATAGTTAGGTGGGGTCATAGTTAGGTGTCGTCATAGTCAGATGAGGTCATGGTCAGGAGAGGTTATAGTTAGGTGAGGTCATAGTCAGGTGAGGTCATAATTAGGTGATGTCATAGTTAGGTGAGGTCATAGGTGAGGTCATAATTAAATGATGTCATAGTTAGGTGAGGTCATAGTTAGGTGAGGTCAAAGTCACGTGTGTTTATGCATATGTGTATTTGTGATTGCGCTTGTGTTTGCTTCCCCTAGTTTTGTGTTATCTGTGTGTGTGTGTGTGTGTGTGTTTATCTGTGGGCCCCTCAGATATACTCCCTCACTTCCCCAGGTGTGTGTGTGTGTGTGTGTGTGTGTGTGTGTGTGTGTGTGTGTGTGTGTGTGTTTATCTGTGGGCCCCTCAGATATACTCCCTCACTTCCCCAGGTGTGTGTGTGTGTGTGTGTGTGTGTGTTTATCTGTGGGCCCCTCAGATATACTCCCTCACTTCCCCAGGTGTGTGTGTGTGTGTGTGTGTGTGTTTATCTGTGGGCCCCTCAGATATACTCCCTCACTTCCCCAGGTGTGTGTGTGTGTGTGTGTGTGTGTTTATCTGTGGGCCCCTCAGATATACTCCCTCACTGTCCCCAGGTGTGTGTGTGTGTGTGTGTGTGTGTTTATCTGTGGGCCCCTCAGATATACTCCCTCACTTCCCCAGGTGTGTGTGTGTGTGTGTGTGTGTGTTTATCTGTGGGCCCCTCAGATATACTCCCTCACTTCCCCAGGTGTGTGTGTGTGTGTGTGTGTGTGTGTGTGTGTGTGTGTTTATCTGTGGGCCCCTCAGATATACTCCCTCACTTCCCCACGTGTGTGTGTGTGTGTGTGTGTGTGTGTGTGTGTGTGTTTATCTGTGGGCCCCTCAGATATACTCCCTCACTTCCCCAGGTGTGTGTGTGTGTGTGTGTGTGTGTGTGTGTGTGTGTGTGTGTGTGTGTGTTTATCTGTGGGCCCCTCAGATATACTCCCTCACTTCCCCAGGTGTGTGTGTGTGTGTGTGTGTGTGTGTGTGTGTGTGTGTGTGTGTGTGTGTTTATCTGTGGGCCCCTCAGATATACTCCCTCACTTCCCCAGGTGTGTGTGTGTGTGTGTGTGTGTGTTTATCTGTGGGCCCCTCAGATATACTCCCTCACTTCCCCAGGTGTGTGTGTGTGTGTGTGTGTGTGTGTGTGTGTTTATCTGTGGGCCCCTCAGATATACTCCCTCACTTCCCCAGGTGTGTGTGTGTGTGTGTGTTTATCTGTGGGTGTGTGTGTGTGTGTGTGTGTGTGTTTATCTGTGGGCCCCTCAGATATACTCCCTCACTTCCCCAGGTGTGTGTGTGTGTGTGTGTGTGTGTGTTTATCTGTGGGCCCCTCAGATATACTCCCTCACTTCCCCAGGTGTGTGTGTGTGTGTTTATCTGTGGGCCCCTCAGATATACTCCCTCACTTCCCCAGGTGTGTGTGTGTGTGTGTGTGTGTGTGTTTATCTGTGGGCCCCTCAGATATACTCCCTCACTTCCCCAGGTGTGTGTGTGTGTGTGTGTGTGTGTTTATCTGTGGGCCCCTCAGATATACTCCCTCACTTCCCCAGGTGTGTGTGTGTGTGTGTGTGTGTGTTTATCTGTGGGCCCCTCAGATATACTCCCTCACTTCCCCAGGTGTGTGTGTGTGTGTTTATCTGTGGGCCCCTCAGATATACTCCCTCACTTCCCCAGGTGTGTGTGTGTGTGTTTATCTGTGGGCCCCTCAGATATACTCCCTCACTTCCCCAGGTGTGTGTGTGTGTGTTTATCTGTGGGCCCCTCAGATATACTCCCTCACTTGTGTGTGTGTGTGTGTTTATCTGTGGGCCCCTCAGATATACTCCCTCACTTCCCCAGGTGTGTGTGTGTGTGTGTGTGTGTGTTTATCTGTGGGCCCCTCAGATATACTCCCTCACTTCCCCAGGTGTGTGTGTGTGTGTGTGTGTGTGTGTGTGTGTTTATCTGTGGGCCCCTCAGATATACTCCCTCACTTCCCCAGGTGTGTGTGTGTGTGTTTATCTGTGGGCCCCTCAGATATACTCCCTCACTTCCCCAGGTGTGTGTGTGTGTGTGTGTGTGTGTTTATCTGTGGGCCCCTCAGATATACTCCCTCACTTCCCCACGTGTGTGTGTTTGTGTTTATCTGTGGGCCCCTCAGATATACTCCCTCACTTCCCCAGTGTGTGTGTGTGTGTGTGTGTGTATCTGTGGGCCCCTCAGATATGTGTCACTTGTGTGTGTGTGTGTGTTTATCTGTGGGCCCCTCAGATATACTCCCTCACTTCCCCAGGTGTGTGTGTGTGTGTGTGTGTTTATCTGTGGGCCCCTCAGATATACTCCCTCACTTCCCCAGGTGTGTGTGTGTGTGTGTGTGTGTTTATCTGTGGGCCCCTCAGATATACTCCCTCACTTCCCCCAGGTGTGTGTGTGTGTGTGTGTGTGTGTGTGTGTGTGTGTGTGTATGTGTGTGTGTGTGTTTATCTGTGGGCCCCTCAGATATACTCCCTTCCTCACTTCCCCAGGTGTGTGTGCGTGTGTGTGTGTGTGTGTGTGTGTGTGTGTGTGTGTGTGTGTGTGTGTGTGTGTGTGTGTGTGTGTGTGTGTGTATGTTTGTATGTTTGTATGTTTGTGTGTGTGTGTGTGTGTGTGTGTGTGTATGTGTTACCATTTTGTTGCCATTTTGTCCTAGGCACATGTCGATTAGACACTAGGCCTGTTGTATATGCATGCGTGCATGTGCGTGTGTGTGTGTGTGTGTGTGTACACTGACCTAATTGTGGTTGTAGTGTTCGAGTCATAGATCCTGGCAGCGAATCTTCACTAGTCGCTACTAGGTCCAATCTCTCCCTGCTCTATGAGCTTTGTCATACCCGCCTCCACTATATCACTCTCCAGACTATTCCACTTTCTGACAACTCTATAAATGAAGAAATTCTTCCTATCATCCCTGTGACTCATAGGAGTCTTCAACTTCCGACTGTGACCTCATGTTGTTGTGTCCCATCTGTGAAACGTTCTATCCCTCTCCACCTTGTCAATTCCTCTCAGCATTTTATATATCTCTCATGTTCTCCAGTGTCTTCACGTCAGTTTCAGTATTGGCCAGACTTACACTATGTACAGAGTCTTGAACGATTTCTTACTGAGGTGTCGGGACGCTATTCTTAGGTTTGCTAGTCGCCCGTATGCTGCAGCAGTATTTGACTGATGTGCGCCTCAGGAGATGTACTCTGTATTATGATCACCCCAAGATCCTTTTCCTTGAGTGAGATTTGCAGTCTTTGGTCCCCTAGACTGTACTCTGCGGATTTCTTCGCCCTTCCTAGATCATGACTTAGCAATTAGCGGGATTAAACTCTATGAGCCATTTCCTGGACCAGATTTGCAACGCCTCTCCAGATCCCTCTGTAGTCCTGCCTGATGTTCCTCCAATTGATTTAACCTCATTATTTTTACATCGTCTGTAAACAGGGACACTTATGAATCTGTGTCCGTCTGTGTACTCACCTAGTGTGTGTGTGTGTGTGTGTGTGTGTGTGTGTGTGTGTGTGTGTGAGTACTCACATAGTTGAGGTTGCAGAGGTCGAGTCCTAGCTTATGGCCCCGCCTCTTCACTGGTCGCTACTAGGTCACTCTCCCTGAACCGTGTGCTTTATCATACCTCTGCTTAAAGCTATGTATGGATCCTGCCTCCACTACATCTCTTCCCAAACAGTTCCACTTCCCGACTACTCTGTGGCTGAAGAAATACTTCCTAACATCCCTGTGATTCATCTGTGTCTTCAACTTCCAACTGTGTCCCCTTGTTGTTGTGTCCCATCTCTGGAACATCCTGTCTTTGTCCACCTTGTCAATTTCTCTCAGTAATTTGTATGTCGTTATCATGCCCCCCCCTATCTCTCCTGTCCTCTGTGTGTGTGTGTGTGTGTGTGTGTGTGTGTGTGTGTGTGTGTGTGTGTGTGTGTGTGTGTGTGTGTGTTTGTGTGTGTGTCTGTGTGTCTGTGTGTGTGTGTCTGTGTGTGTGTCTGTCTGTGTGTGTGTGTGTGTCTGTGTGTGTGTGTGTGTGTGTGTCTGTGATTCATCTGTGTCTTCAACTTCCAACTGTGTCCTCTTGTTGTTGTGTCCCATCTCTGGAACATCCTGTCTTTGTCCACCTTGTGTGTGTGTGTGTCCTGTGTGTGTGTGTGTGTGTGTGTGTGTGTGTGTGTGTGTGTGTGTGTGTGTGTGTGTGTGTGTGTGTGTGTGTGTGTGTGTGTGAGTGTTTGTTTGTGTGTGTGTTTGTGTGTGTGTCTGTGTGTCTGTGTGTGTGTGTCTGTGTGTGTGTGTGTGTCTGTGTGTGTGTGTGTCTGTGATTCATCTGTGTCTTCAACTTCCAACTGTGTCCCCTTGTTGTTGTGTCCCATCTCTGGAACATCCTGTCTTTGTCCACCTTGTCAATTCCTCCCAGTAATTTGTATGTTGTTATCATGTACCCCCTATATCTCCTGTCCTGTGTGTGTGTGTGTGTGTGTGTGTGTGTGTGTGTGTGTGTGTGTGTGTGTGTGTGTGTGTGTGTGTGTGTGTGTGTGTGTGTGTGTGTGTGTGTGTCTGTGTGTGTCTGTGTGTGTCTATGTCTGTGTCTGTGTGGCTTTGTCTGTGTGTCTGTACTCACCTATATGTGCTTGCAGGGGTCGATTCATAGCTCCTGGCCCCGCCTCTTCACTGGTCGATACTAATTCACTCTCTCCCTGCTCCATGAGCTTTATCATACCTCTTCTTAAAGCTATGTATAGAAGTTACTTCCACTACTTCACTCTCCAGAGTATTCCACTTCCTGACAACTCTAAGGCTAAAGAAATACTTCCTAACATCCGTATGAAGCATCTGGTTTTTCAGCTTCCAATTGTGTCCCCCTAATCCTGTACCCCATCTCAGAAGCATTCGAGTCCTATCCACCTTGTCAATGCCTCTCAGTATTTTATACGTTGTTATCATGTTCACTCTTTCCCTTCTATCCACTAGTGTCATTAGGTTGAGTTCCCTTAACCTCTCCTCATAAGACATACCCCTCAGTTCCGGAACTAATCGTGTTGCAAATTTTTGCACTTTCTCCAATTTCGTGACGTGTTTGACTAGGTGAGGGTTCCATACTGACGCTGCATACTCCAGTATAGGCCTTACCTACACGGTGTACAATGTCGTGAATGACTCAGGTTTGCCAGTCTCCCATATGCTGCAGCAGTTATTTGATTGATGTGTGCCTCAGGGGATATGTTCGTTATAAAGCTTACCCCAATATCCTTTTCTTTAATTGATGTCTTGCAGCTTTTGATTTCCTAACGTGTACGCCGTCCGCGGTCTTTTGTGTCCTTCCCCAATCTTCATGACCTTACACTTACCGGGGTAAAACTCCAGGAGCCATTTATCGGACCAGACTTTTAGTCTGTCCAGATCACCTTGTAATCTTAATTGATCCTCGCCCACTTGTATTCTCCTCATCAGTTTCACATCATCAGCGAACAGTGACACTTCTGAATCTATTCCTTCCACCATGTCATTCACGTATACAAGAAATAGCACCGGGCCTAGGACTGAACCTTGTGGAACCCCACTCGACACATGCGTCCACTCCGACACTTCAACACGTACCAACACTCGTTGGTTCCTTCCTGTCAGGTATTCCCTGATCCATTGCAGTACTTTCCCTGTTATTCCTGCCTGCTCCTCTAATTTTTGCACCAGTCTCTTGTGTGGTACTGTGTCAAAAGCCTTCTTGCAGTCTAAAAAGATGCAATCTACCCATCCCTCTCACTCCTGTCTTACTTCTGTTACCTTATCGTAGAACTCAAGTTGATTTATGACACAGGATTTCCCATCTCTGAAGCCGTGCTAATTGTTATGTATGAACCCAATCTTTTCCATGTGTTCCACCACTCTTCTCCTGATAATCTTTTCCATGACTTTACATACTATACAAGTCAGTGACACTGGTCTGTAGTTTAGCGCTGCCTGTCTGTCTCCTTTCTTAAATATTGGAACTACATGTGCTGTTTTCCACGCCTCAGGCAACTGCCCAGTTTCGATAGATTTAATGAAGATTGCCGCTAGCGGCACACACAGTTCCTCTGCTCCCTCTCTCAGTATCCATGGAGATATGTTATCTGGGCCCACCGCCTTTTAGGTTCTAGTTTGTCTAGTCGTTTCTTCACCTCTACATTGGTTATGTGTATTGTGTCCAGCACCTGCTGGTGCACCCTACCTCCACAGTTTGCTGGAAGCATTCCTGACTCTATTGTGAATACTTCTCTAAATCTTTTGTTTAGTTCATCACATACTTCTTGGTCACTCTTCGTCAGCTTCCCTCCTTTCCTCAGCCTGATTACCTGGTCCTTGACTGTTGTTTTTCTCCTAATGTGACTGTATAACAACTTTGGTTCAGATTTGGCTTTTGATGCTATGTCGTTCTCGTATTGCCTCTGGGCCTCTCTCCTTATCCCTGCATGTTCGTTTCTGGTTCTTCTGCTTAGCTCCTTGTTTTCCTGAGTCCTTTGCCTTCTATACCTTTTTCATGCTCTCGCACACTTGGCTTTGACCTCTTTACACCTCCAGTTAAACCATGGGCTCACTCTGGTCTCACCATTTTTTCTGTTGCCCTTTGGTATGAACCTCTCCTCTGCCTCCCCTGCACTTAGTGGTCACTATTTCCATCATTTCGGTTATTGTCTTTCCATCTAGTTCTCTTTCCCACTGCACTTCATGCAGGAAACTTCCCATTCCTATGTAGTCCCCTGTTTTGAAGTTCGGTTTCTCTCTTTGTTCTCATGCTGCTGCATTCTCCACTGTTAACTCAACAAGATATTCAAAACTAAGGACATCATGATCACTAGCGCCAAGGGGTCTTTCGTGGGTGATATCCCCTATGTCTGAACTATTCAAGGTGAATATGAGATCCAGCCTTGCTGCAACATCCTCTCCTCTCTCTCTGGTTGTATCCCTAACATATTGGTGCATGAAGTTCTTTAATACAGTCTCCAACATCTTAGCCCTACATGTTTCTGGTCCCCCATGTGGCTCAAGGTTTTCCCAGTCAATCTCTTTATGATTGAAATCCCCCATTATAAGCAATTTTGTCCTACCCATATGAGCCCTCCTGGCCACTTCAGTTAGTGTACCCACCATTGCCTTATTGCACATACCATACTCTTTTCTTGTCCTCCTGCTGTTAAGTGGTGGGTTATACATCACTGCTATCATCACCTTTGGACCCCCAGTCTGAAGTGTTCCTGCAATGAAGTCATCTGTTTCCCCTCTTTCCATCTCTTGAAAACTCCACTGTTTATTTGAGAGCAATGCTACTCCTCCCCCTCCTCTGTTCTCTTTGTCTTTCCTCATAATCTGATATCCAGGTGGAAAAATTGTATCTGTTATCATCCCTGTTAGTTTTGTCTCTGTTTGTGCCATGATGTCAGGTGGTGCATCAATGATGTGTTCTTGCCACTCTTCATTCTTATTTGTTATTCCATCTACATTGGTGTACCATACCTTTAGCTTCCTTTCCATTACTGCATTTTCGGAGACGGAAGAGGAAGGTGCAGGCTGGGAAGGTGGGAGGCAGGGCAGAATATTATGGGAGGCTGCTGTGATTGTGGAATTAGTGCTTAGCGGGGTGGAGGCTATGGATTGAGGTTTGTTTCTGTTTACTGTGTTTGGTTGATATGTGGTGACAGCGGTTGAGAGGTTTCTGTAAGCATTTGCGTTTGGTGTTCCTCCAAAGACTAAGCTTTCCTGTCTGTCGTTGCCTGTCCTGTCTCTCTTTCCTTCCACTGGTTTTGTCTTGCTCTCATTTTCATTTGTTCCCTTTCGTTTTGTGTTCTGTCTCGATTGAGGAACACTTTTTGATAATCTGAAGAGTCTTTTAACAGTGGTTTCTGGTGTAGTATCCTCTTCTGTACCATATCTGTCATGAATGTCAATTTGATTGGTTGATTTTTTTCCCTCGAATACCCCCCAAGTCTGTGAAAATTTTCTACCTGAGACATGTTCGTTTCTCCTGCTATTGCAATGATGTTCTTAATCTCTGTTGTCTCTCAATGCTTTCTTTCACCATAGGTCTGCCCTTCAGCCTCCTAAAGCCGATGAATAATTATTGACCTCTCCCTCTCCTATTCCCATTTCTTTTCCCTCTGTATCTTTGGATCTGATCTAAGCATCTCCTTTGCTGTTTCCCTAATCATCTCCCAGACACCCTGATGGCCTGATATTACTGCTACAAAAGACTGCTTAGCCACATCCCCTCCCTCAGTCTCCTCGCTGCCTGCTGATGTTCCCATTTCAGTCATCTTGCTCCTTTTGGACCTCATTTTAAGATCCTTCTTCAGCACACCCATTTCTTCCTCTAGTCTCTGTATCTTTGCCACAGCTACTACAACTCTTGATTCCCACTTTTTGCTCTCTGCAGATATTTGCTCTAATATGTTATACCAAAGCTCGTTTAACCTTTCCTCCCATTGTTGTTCCATTTTGTTCTTGATTCGTTCTACAGATTCTTCCTTTTACGACCAGCCATCATCGGTTCCCTTGCCTTTATGTCCTCCCTTTTGAGATCCCATTTTGTTTTTATCCTGTTGGGATGTTCTAGCTGCTTCAGCTTATCGAAAAATGTGTATGTGTGGTGGGGGATTTGTGAGCTGAGTTAGGTTAGGTTTGTCTATGTGTGTGTGTGTGTGTGTGTGTGTGTGTGTGTGTGTGTGTGTGCTCACCTATTTGTACTCACCTATTTGCGGTTGCAGGGGTCGATTCATAGCTCCTGGCCCCGCCTCTTCGCTGATTGCTACTAGGTCCTCTCTCTCCCTGCCCCATGAGCTTTATCATACCTCACCTTAAAACTATGTATGGTTCCCGCCTCCACTACGTCACTTTCTAGGCTATTCCACGGCCTGACTACTCTATGACTGAAGAAATACTTCCTAACATCCCTTTGATTCATCTGAGTCTTCAACTTCCAATTGTGACCTCTTGTGTCTGTGTCCCATCTCTGGAACATCCCGTCTTTGTCCACCTTGTCTATTCTGCGCAGTATTTTATATGTCGTTATCATGTCTTCCCTGACCCTCCTGTCCTCCAGTGTCGTCAGGCCGATTTCTCTCAACCTTTCTTCGTAGGACAATCCCCGTAGCTCTGGGATTAGTCTTGTTGCAAACCTTTGCACTTTCTCTAATTTCTTGACGTGCTTGACTAGGTGTGGATTCCAAACTGGTGCTGTATACTCCAGTATGGGCCTGACGTAAATGGTATACAGAGTCTTGAACGAATCCTTACTGAGGTATTGGAACGCTATCCGTAGGTTTGCCAGGCGCCCGTATGCTGCAGCAGTTATTTGATTGATGTGCGCCTCAGGAGATATGCTCGGTGTTATACTCACCCCCAGATCTTTTTCCTTGAGTGAGGTTTGCAGTCTTTGGCCATCTAAACTATATCGTGTCTGCGGTCTTCTTTGCCCTTCCCCAATCTTCATGACTTTGCATTTGGCGGGGTTAAACTCAAGGAGCCAGTTGCTGGACCAGGCTTGTAGCCTGTCATAAAACTCTAGTAGGTTTGTGACACAGGATTTTCCTTCCCTGAAACCGTGCTGGTTGTCAATTATACACTTGTTTCTTTCCAGGTGCTCCACCACTCTCCTCCTGATGATCTTCTCCATGACCTTGCATACTATACACGTTAGTGATACAGGTCTGTAGTTTAGTGCCTCATGTCTGTCTCCCTTTTTAAAAATTGGGACTACATTGTGTGTGTGTGTGTGTGTGTGTGTGTGTGTGTGTGTGTGTGTGTGTGTGTGTGTGTGTGTGTGTGTGTGTGTGTGTGTGTGTGTGTGTTTGTGTGTGTGTGTGTGTGTGTGTGTGTTTATGTGTGTGTATGTGTATGTGTGTGTATGTGTGTGTGCGCATGTGCGTGCGCACGCGCTTCTGTATTAGTCTTAAAAAAGGGGGTTCATATATTACACTTGTTCATATATTACACTTGTTCTTGGTTCACAGGTACTCTCCCGGCACGGATCTTTGTTGTTGTTGGTTCACCGGTACTCTCCCGGCCCGGATTTTTGTTGTTCTTGGTTCACTGGTAGTCTCCCGGCCCAGATCTTTGTTGTTCTTGGTTCACAGGTACTCTCCCGGCACGGATCTTTGTTGTTCTTGGTTCACCGGTACTCTCCCGGCACGGATCTTTGTTGTTCTTGGTTCACCGGTACTCTCCCGGCACGGACCTTTGCACACTAGGCTACGTTACTTTTTTGAAGATTATAGAATACTAATAATTACTATAATAATAATTACTGGTGAACACGTGTGTTTGTATGTACGTACTTGTTTACTGGTGCACACGTGTGTTTGTATGTACGTACTTGTTTACTGGTGCACACGTGTGTTTGTATGTACGTACTTGTTTACTGGTGCACACGTGTGTTTGTATGTACGTACTTGTTTACTGGTGCACACGTGTGTTTGTATGTACGTACTTGTTTACTGGTGCACACGTGTGTTTGTATGTACGTACTTGTTTACTGGTGCACACGTGTGTTTGTATGTACGTACTTGTTTACTAGCTTGTTGCTGTCAGAAAGACGGGGGGAGGGGCACTAGGCTACACAACTCTTCTGAAGATTATTTAGATAATTTACTAAACATTATCAGGGTTACCACTATCTATCTCCTGGCACTGAAAGTTAGAGAGAGAGTGATGGTATAACATACAACCAGCAGGGCCAGACACTGAGACTTGAGACACTAACCAAAACTAACTACACAGAGGCAAGTGATGTCGTCTGCACAACAATGGAGGTTCCTGCTGGTTGGCTGCTATCAACGCCTTCACTTTATAACTCCTTCAGGAACTTTATCATGCATTCAAGTTTTTATTTTCTTTTTCTTTTAAGACTTGATATTCACTCTTTTTTCTTTAGTACAGTATTATGGTCATAACAAATCTGATGATATTAACTACATTCACATCACCAACAGCTGGGGATTGACTAATTTTTTCTTACTTTCAGTATTTACTTAATCACTCTTTTATGACCTTATCACTACACTGCTGTTATAACCAACCAACATATGTATTTGTTAATATTTCAGATCACACCGTTAACCCAATTAACTGTTTGGATATTTTGTGTCAACACTGCAGCCAGCAGCCTGATCAGCTGACTCCTACCCTCCCTCACTCAACATTCATTCAAAT
>NW_027195054.1:535000-578061 GCF_038502225.1 Cherax quadricarinatus
CATCACCACACATATCATCACTTCTCTCACCTCTATACTGACAGTGAGAACATTCATCACCACACATATCATCACTTCTCTCACCTCTATACTGACAGTGAGAACATTCATCACCACACATATCATCACTTCTCTCACCTCTATACTGACAGTGAGAACATTCATCACCACACATATCATCACTTCTCTCACCTCTATACTGACAGTGAGAACATTCATCACCACACATATCATCACTTCTCTCACCTCTATACTGACAGTGAGAACATTCATCACCACACATATCATCACTTCTCTCACCTCTATACTGACAGTGAGAACATTCATCACCACACATATCATCACTTCTCTCACCTCTATACTGACAGTGAGAACATTCATCACCACACATATCATCACTTCTCTCACCTCTATACTGACAGTGAGAACATTCATCACCACACATATCATCACTTCTCTCACCTCTGTACTGACAGTGAGAACATTCATCACCACACATATCATCACTTCTCTCGCCTCTGTACTGACAGTGAGAACATTCATCACCACACATATCATCACTTCTCTCACCTCTGTACTGACAGTGAGAACATTCATCACCACACATATCATCACTTCTCTCACCTCTATACTGACAGTGAGAACATTCATCACCACACATATCATCACTTTACTCTCCTCTGTGCTGACGGTGGGAACGTTCATCACCACACGCATCATCACTTCTCCTCTATACTGACGGTGAGACGTTTCATCACCACACGTATCATCGTACCTCGCCTCTGTGCGACGGTTGGGAACGTTCATCGCCACACATATCGTCAGCCCCTCTCCTCTGTGCTGACAGTTGGGGGCATTCCATCCACCACATATCTTCCTTCTCTCCTCTGTACTGACGGTGATAACGTTCATCACCACGCATCATCCCAGCCTCTCCTCTGTGCTGTGGTGGGAACGTTCCATCACCACACACATCATCCAGCCTCTCCTCTATGCTGACGGTCGAGACATTTCATCACCACACACATCATCCAGCTTCTCCTCACCTCTGCTCACTGATTGAGAACTGTTTCATCGCCACCTCATCCTTCTCTCCTCTGCTGACGGTGGGAACATTCATCCTCACACATATCATCAGCTTCTCTCCTCTATGCTGACAGTGAACATTCATCACCACAGTATCAAAATATCTCCTCTGTACTGTGGTGAGACATTCATCCTCCCCACATATCTATCCTTCTCTCACCTCTGCTGACCAGTGCAGGAACATTTTCATCACCACGTATCATCACTTCTCTCACCTCTCTTACTGACGGTGGGAGACGTTCATCACCACACACACATCATCATTCCTCTCACCTCTGTTACTGACGGTGGGAACATTCTGTCCACCACACGCATCGTCAGCCTCTCCTCTGTACTGACCGGTGGGGACATTCATCACCACGTATCATCCAGCTATCCTCACCTCTGTGCTGACGGGTAGGAACGATTCGTCCACCACACATCATCAGCCCTCTCCTCTGTACGGCGGTTGGGAACATTCATCCTGCCGCACATCATCACTTCTCTCGCGCATCTGTACTGACGGTGGGAACGTTTCGTCACCACGCATCATCCAGCTATCTCACCTCTATACTGACGTTGAGACGTTCCGTCACCACACGCATCGTCACTTCTCTCGCCTCTGCTGCACTGACGGTTGAGACATTCATCACCACACATATCAACTCAAGCCTCACACCTCTATGCTGACAGTGGGAGCATTCATCACCACGCACGTATCAAAAATTACTCTCACCTCTGTACTGTGGTGGGAACATTCATCCTGCCACACATCATCACTTCCTCTCACCTCTACTGACGGTGGGAACGTTCATCCACCACATATCATCAACCTCTCACCTCTATTACTGACGGTGGGAACATTCATCACCACACGCATCATCACTTCTCTCACCTCATACTGACAGTGAAGACATTCATCTCCACACCATCATCATTCTCTCACCTCTGTACTGACCGGTGGAACATTCATCACCTCCCACATCATCAGCCTCTCACCGCTATACTGACGGTGGAACGCATTCTATCCACCACACACATCATCCACTATCTCTCACCTCTGTACTGACGGTGAGAACATTCATCACCACACACATCATCACTTCTCTCCTCTATGCGACGGTGAGAACATTCATCACCACACACATATCATCACTTCTCTCACCTCTGTACTGACATTGAGCCATTCATCACCACACATGTCCAGCTACTCTCCTCTATACTGGCAGTGAGAACATTCATCCTCACACATATCATCCACTTCTCTCGCCTCTGTGCTGACAGTTGGAGACAATTCATCCTGCACGCATCATCCAGCTACCTCTCACCTCTTATTACTGACGGTGGGTGTTCATCACCATACATCATCAGCCTCTCACCTCTCTATACTGACGGTGGAACATTCCATCACCACACACATCATCCTTCTCTCCTCTTCTATGCTGACGGTGAGACATTCATCACCACACACATCATCACTTCTCTCCTCTATGCGGCGGTGAGTTTGTTCATCTACCGCATATCCATCAGCCCTCCACCTCTATACTGACGGTGGGAACGTTCATCCCACCACACACGGTATCAGCTTCTCTCCCCACTCTGTGCTGACGGTGGGAACGTTCATCTACATCGTCACTTCTCTCCTCTGCTGACGGTGGAACGTTCATCCCCGCCCCACATATCATCACTTCTCTCTCACCTCTGTATGACGGTGAGAACATTCATCACCACGCATCGTCTTCTCTCACCTCTATGCGACGGTGGGAACATTCATCACCGCGCATCATCCAGCTTCTCTCACCTCTCATTGCTGACCGGTGAGACATTTCATCACCACGCACATCGTCAGCCTCTCACCACTATACTGACGGTGAGACATTCGTCCCCGCCACACATCGTCAGCTATCCGCATCTTATTGACGGTGGAACGTTCGTCTGCCGCATCATCGCTTCCTCCTCTATGCTGACGGTGAACGTTTCGTATCCTACGCAATATCATCATTCCTCTTATCTTATTGCTGACGGTGGGGTTGTTCGTCACCACACGTATCATCATTCTCTCGTTTATCTTATTGCTGGCCGGTGGAACCGTTCCATCCGCCACGCCATCATCGGCTATCTCCGCATCTGTAATACTGACCGGTGGAACGTTCAATCTGCGCGCCATCAATCATTATCTCACCTCTATCTGACGGTGCGAACGTTGTCCACCACACACATCATCGGCTTCCTCTCACTTATCTGCTGACGGTTGAGACGTTTCGTCACCACACTTATCATCCAGCTTCTCTCGCATCTGTACTTTGTGGTGGGAACGTTCATCACCACATATCATCGCTTCCTCACCTCTATGCTGACGGTGAGAACGTTTCATCCTGCATATCATCCGGCTACTCTCACCTCTTATTACGGCCGGTGGGAACGTTTCATCACCGCACGTATCATCACTTCTCTCCTCTGTCTTTGACGGTGGAGCATTTCATCCTGCACGTATCATCGCTTCTCCTCTTCTATGCGGCGGTGGGAACGTTCAATCACCACCACGCATCGTCAGCCTCCTCTGTACTGACGGTGGGAACATTTCATCCTACATATCAATCAGCTACTCTTTCCTCTCATATGCCTGACGGTGAGACATTCATCACCACACGATATCACATCCAGGCCTCTCACCACTATATGAACGGTGGGACATTCATCACCACACCTTATCATCACTTCTCTCACCTCTATGCTGACCGGTGAACGATCATCACCACGCCTTATCATCAGCCCCCCTCTCCTCTATGCTGACGGTTGGGAACGTTTCATCCGCCACCATATCATCAAGCCTCTCTCACTCCACTGTACTGACGGTTGGGAACATCATCACCACATATCGTCCACTTCTCTCTGCCTCTATGCTGACCCAGTGAGGAACGTTCATCACCACCTTATCATCCAGCCTCTCCTCTTAATATGTGGTGAGACATTCATCTACCCCACCATATCATCCATTATCTCCTCTATGCTTGACCCAGTTGAGACGTTCCATCCTCCACACGTATCATCCAGCTTCCTCCTCTATGCTGCAGTGAAGGACATTCATCACCACACCATCATCCTTCTCTCCCCTCTATACTGACAGTTAAGTTGTTCATTCACCACACTTATCATCCATTCTCACCTCTGTGCTGACGGGTGAGACCGTCAATCACCACGCATCGTTCAGCTACTCCACCCACCTATGCTGACGGTGGGAACATTTCATCACCACACTTATCGTCAAGCTATCTCACCTCTATCGCTGTGGTGGAACGATTTCATCCAACCCGCATATTCATCAGCTTCTCTCATCCTATGCTGACGGTGAACGTTCGTCACCACACATATCATCAGCCTCTCACCCACCTATACTTGACGGTTGAGACGTTCGTCACCACATATCGGTCAGCTACTCCTCGCAATCTGTATTGCTGACGGTGGGGACATTCCATCACCACCCTATCATCACTTTCCTCTTCCTCTGTACTGACCGGTGAGAGCCTGTTCATCCCCCCACATATCCTTCACTTCATCTCACCTCTATCTTGACGGTGGGAACATTCATCACCACAACATATCCTTCTCTTCACCTCTGCAGCCAGTGAAGACGTTTCATCCTCACATCATCAGCTCCACCTCCTTCTATGCTGACGGTGGGAACCATTCATCACCACACACATCTGTCAGCTTCTCTCACCTCTATACTGACGGTGGGAACATTCATCCTCCACCACATATCATCCACTTCTCTGGCACCTCTATAACTGACGGTTGGAACATTCATCCACATTATCCGCCTCCTCTGTGCTGACGGTGAGACATTCCATTCCCTACACACATCATCCTTCTCCTCCTATGCTGACGGTGAGAGCATTCCATCCCCACCACATATGCTCCTTCTTTCTGCCTCTGTATGAACGGTGGGGGCCATTCATCCTACATCATCAAGCCTATCTCCTCTATGCTGACGGTGAGAACATTCTATCCTACACCATCATCAGCTTCTCTCTCACCTCTATCATGACGGTGAGACATTCCATCACCACACACACATCATCCTTCTCCTCACTATACTGACAGTAGGAACAATTCATTCACCACATCATCCAGCCATCTTCACCTCTGTACTGACGGTGAGAGCATTCCATTCCACCACACACATCATCACTTCCTCCTCTGTACTGACGGTGAGAACATTTCATCACCACACACATCCATCACTTCTCTCACCTCTGCTGACGGTGGGAACATTCATTCACCCACCGTATCCCCAGCTCACCTCTTGTACTGACGGTGAGAACGATTTCATCACCACACACATCATCACTTCTCTCACCCACTATGTGGCAGGTAGAACATTCATCACCACCACATATCATTCACTTCTCTCTTTCTGTGCTGACGGTAGGAGCATTCATTCACCACCATCATCACTTCTCCTCTGTACTGACGGGTGGGAACATTCCATCCTACCACACATCGGTCAAGCCCCTCTCACACTCTAATGCTGACAGTTGAGACAATTCCTGTCACCACACATATCCATCACTTCTCTCCTCTGTGCTGACGGTGAGAACCATTCCATCACCACACACGTATCAAGCCTCTCACCTCTGTACTGACCGGTGAGAGGACATTTCGTCACCACACACATCATCCCCTCTCACACCTTCTATGCTGACCAGTGGGAACATTCATCCACCACACACATCATCATTTCTCTCCACATCCTATACTGACAGGTGAGACATTTCATCACCACCACACATCATCCATTCTTCTCACCTCTATGCTGATAGGTGAAGACATTTCTATCACCACACATCATCACTTACTCTCACCTATCTATGCTGACAGGTGAGAACATTCAATCCACCACCATATCATCCACTTCTCTCACCACTATATGCTGACAGGTGAGAACATTTCATCACCACATTATCATCACTTCCTCTCACCTCTATACTGACCCAGGTGAAGGACATTCATCACCACATATCTATCAACTTACTCTATCTATGCTGACGGTGAAGAACATTCATCACCACACATCATCACTTCATGCTCACCACTATACTGACAATTGAGAACTTGTTTCATCCTACACATTATCATCACTTCTCTCACCTCTGTACTGACAGGTGAGAACATTCCATCACCACCACATATCATCACTTCTCCTCCGCTATACTGACGAGTGAGAACATTCATCACCACACCCATAATTCATCACTTCTCTTCACCTCTATACCTGACGGTGCGAAGACATTCCCGTCACCACACACATCATTCACTTCTCTCACCTCTAATACTGACAGTGAGAACAACTTCATCGCCACGCATATCATCCCTACCTTCTCTCACCTATATGCTGACCGGATGAGGAACATTCAATCACCACCACATCATCACTTCTATCGCATCCATTCACTTCGCCACTATGCTGACCGGTGAGGGAACGTTCGTCACCACCACAATATCATCACTTCTCTCACCTCTATACAATGAACAGGAAGAACATTCATCACCACACATCAATCACTTCTCACACCTCTATCACTTGACGGTGAGAACATTCATCCTCACCACATATCATCCGCTTCTCCTCCTCTACCTATGTACGGTGAGAACATTCCCGGTCACCACGCATATTCATCACTTCTCTCCTCCTGTACTGACGGGAACAGTTCATCCCGCCACACATCATTCCTTCTCACCACCTATGTACTGACAGGGTGAGAACGTTCATCACCACCACACGCATCATCCACTTCTCTCCACCTCTATACTTTGACGGTGGGAACGTTTCATCCACCACATCATCATGCAACCTCTCACCTCTATACTGACGGTTGAGAACTATTCATCACCACCACACCATCATCACTTCTCTCACACCTCTGTTGATGACCAGGTGGGAGACATTTCATCACCACACACATCATCAGCTTCTCTCCTCTATACTGACAGGTGAGACATTCATCCTACCACACACATCATCACCTTCCTCTCACCTCTATACTGACCCAGGTGAGACATTCATCACCACACTATCATCACTTCTCTCCCACTATACTGACAGTGGGAACATTCATCACCACAACATATCATTCACTTCCTCACGCCACTATCACTGACCGGGTTGGGAACATTCATTCTACACACATTATCACTTCTCCTCACCTCTGTATTGACAGGTGAGGAACATTTCATCACCACCACACCATCATCCACTTCTCACCTCTATACGACAGGTGAGAACATTCATCACCACACTTATCATCACGCTTACTCTCACCTCTGTACTGACCAGTGGGAGACATTCAATCACCACACACACATCAGCCTTCTCTCACCTCTATACTGACTAATTGGGAACATTCCGTTCATCCTACACACATCATCACTTCTCTCCACCTATGTATGACAGGTCAGGAACATTCACATCCACCACCACACATCATCAACCCTTCTCTCACCTGCCTATACTGACCAGTGGTGAGAACATTTCATCACCACACATCATCACTTCGGTACCTCACCCACTATACTGACGAGGTGGGAACATTCATCACCACACGCATCATCCAGCTTCTCTCACCTCTATACTGACCAGGTGGGAGAACAATCATCACCACACTATATCAGCCTTCTCCTCACCTCTATACTGACGGTGAGGGAACATTCACATCCTACCACACTTATCATCCACTTCTCTCCACCTCTGTGTACTGACCAATGGAAGAACATTCATCAACACACACATCATCACTTCTGCCTCACCTCTATGCCTGACCAGGTGAGGAACATCATTCACCACACATATCAATCAGCTTACTCACACCTCTATACTGACATTGGGAACGAGCATTCCATCACCACATTCATCCACTTCTCTCACCTCTATACTGACAGGTGAGAACCATTTCATCTACCACATCACATCATTCACTTCTCGCACCCTCTATACTGACAGTGGGAACATTCATCCACCACCACTTATCATCACTTCTCTCCTCTATACTGACGGTGAGAACATTCATCCTACCCATCATCCACTTCATTCTCACCTCTATGCTGACAGTTGGGGAACATTCATCCTACGCACAATCATCCTTCTTCACCTCTGTGCCTGACCAGTGAACTATCACCACATCATCACGCCTCTCACCCACTATACTGACCAGGTGAGAACATTTTCATCCACCACACCACATCATCACCTTCTCCTCACCTCTGTACTGACCCAGGTGAAGAACATTCATCCTACACATTCCATCACTTCCCGCCTCACCATCTATGCTGACCAGGTTAGGGAACATTCATCACCACACATATCATCCACTTCTCTCACCTATGTACTGACCAGTGGAACATTCAATCACCACCACATATCATCACTTCTCTCACCTCTATGCTGACGGTGGGAGGGAACGTTCCATCCCTGCGCTTATCATCCATTCACTCACCTCTATACTGACCGGTGAGAACATTCATCACCACACCACATCATCACTTCTCTCACCTCTATGCTGACGGTGAGGGAACATTTCATCACCACCACGCACATCATCACTTCCTCTGCCTCTATACTGACGGTGGGAACAATTCATTCACCACACCACATCATCCACTTCTCTCCACTTGCCTCTATACTGACGGTGAGGGAACACATTCATCACCACCACATATCATCAGCTTCTCGCCTCTATGCTGACAGGTGGGAACATTCATCACGCCACCATATCATCACTTCTCACCTCTATACTGACCAGGTGAGAACATTCATCACCACACACATCATCACTTCTTCTCTACCTCTATTACTGACAGGTAGGAGACATTTGCCATCCTTCACACACATCATCAGCTTCTCCTCCCTATGCTGTACTGACGGAGGGGACATTCATCACCACACATACATCATTCACCTTCGCACCTCTGTACTGACAGGTGGAGGGAACATTCATCCACACCACACATCATCACGCCTCTCACCTCTATTACTGACGGTGAGAAGCATTCATCCATCACCACACATCGTAATGCTTCTCCTCTATACTGACGGTGGAGGGGGACATTCATCACCACACGTATCATGCGCTCACACCTCTGTGATGACCAGTGAGAACATTCATCACCACACACCATCATCAGCTTCTCTCTACCTCTGGTACTGACAGGTGGGGAACATTCATCCTACCACATCATCAGCACTTATCTCACCTCTATACTGACCAATTGGAAGGGAACATTCATCTACACATCATCAGCTTATCACACCTCTGTACTGACCAGTTGAGGGAACATTCATCCTACCACATCATCATCCTTCTCTCACCTCTATACTGACAGGTGAGAACATTCATCACCACACCCATATCATGCCGCTCACCTCTATGCTCTGGTGCAGACATTCGAACGTTAATCCCCACCACCACCATTCATCACGCTATCACCTCTATACTGACAGGTGAGAACTTGTTCATCACCACCCACACATCATCCACTTCTCGCACCTCTATACTGACAGGTGGAACATTCTATCTCCCCACACTTATCTATCCCACTTCTCTCACCACTATACCTGACGGTGGAGGACATTCGTCATCCACCACACACATCATCACTTCTCTCACCTGCCTATACTGACAGTGGAGAACATTCATCACCACACCACACATCATCACGGCCTCTCACCTCTGTACTGACAGGTGAACGAACATTCATCACCACACACATCATCACTTCCTCTCCCCACCTACTATTGGCTGACGGTGAACCCATTTCTATCCACCACACACATCATCACCTTCTCTCACCTCTGTACTGACGGTGGGAACGTTTAATTCTATACCATGCCATCCATCCTTCTCTCACCTCTATACTGACGGTGAGAACATTCATCACCACACACATCATCCAGCCTCTCCTACCTCTATACTGACAGGTGGAGAACATTCATCACCACCACATATCATCACTTCTTCTCACCTCTATTACTGACGAGTGGGAACAAGTTCATCACCACACACATCATCCAGCTTATCTCACCTCTGTGCTGACTTGGTGGGAATTCATTTGTTCATCACCACTACACATCATCACCTTCCTCTCACCTATCTATACTGACGGTGAACATTCATCACCACCACACATCATCACGCCTCTCACCTCTATGCTACTGACGGTGAGAACATTCATCACCACACACATCATCCCCTTCTCTCACCTTATCTATACTGACAAGTTGAGAACATTTCATCACCACACACATCCCATCCACTTCTCACCTCTATACTGACAGTTGAGAACGTTTCATTCACACACCCATTATCATTCACTTCCTCACACCTCTATGACTGACAGTGGAGAACATTCATCCCCACCACACACATTATCAGCTTCTCTCACCTCTGTACTGACAGGTGAGAACATTCATCACCACACACATCATCCACTTCTTCTCACCTCTATGCTGACGGTGAGAACGGTTGCATTCACACACCTTATCATCACTTCCTTCTCACCTCTCCAATACTGACAGGTGAGAACATTCCATCACCACACACATCATCACTTCCTCTCACCTCTATACTGGAGCGGTAGGGAACATTCATCCTACCGCATCATCATCACTTCTCACCACTCTTGCTTGACGGAGGTAGGGGGAACAATTTCATCACCACGACACCTGTCACTTCTCACCACCCTATACCTGACAGTGAGGGACATTCCATCACCACACCACCATCATCCACTTCTTCCTCACCTCCTGTTGATGACAGGTTGAGGGAACATTCATCACCACACATCAAAATCAATCTTCTCTCCTCTGTATACGTGACGGTGAACCCATTCATCACCACGTACATCATCACTTCTTCTCACCTCTGTATGCTGACCAGGTGGGAACACATTCATCACCACCACATATCATCCACTTCTCCATCCGATCCTATACCTGACAGGTGAAGGGCATTCATCCACCACATATCATCCAGCTATTCTCCTCTATACTGACGGTGGGAACATTCATCACCCACACACATCATCCCCAGCTTATCTCACCTCTATACTGACGGTGAAGAACGTTTCATCACCACACACATCATCACTTCTCTCACCTCTATGCTGACGGTGAGGGAACATTCATCACCACACGTTGATCATCATTCTTCCTCACTGCACCTATACAGCGTTGACGGAGGGAACATTTCATCTGCCACACATATCATCCACTTCCTCACCTCTATGCTGACAGGTGAGAACATTCATCACCACACATTATCATCCCACTTCTTCTCTCACCTCTGCTACTTGACAGGTAGGAACATTCATCACCACTACATATCATCACTTCTCTCACCTTGCCTCTATGCTGACGGTGGGAAAACGTTCATTCATCCTACACATATCATCAGCTTCTCTCCACCTCATACTGACAGTTGAGGAACATTCATCACCACACTTATCATCATCCCTTCTCTCCACCTCTATACACTGACGGTAGGGGAACATTCATCCACCACACTTATCATCACTTCTCTCACCTCTATGCTGACCAAGTTCAGAACATTCATCGCCACCACATATCATCCACTTCCTCTCCACCACTCTATACTACGGTGAGAACATTTCATCTCACACGCATCATCACTTCTCTCACCTCTATGCTGGACGAATTTGGAGGGAACATTTCATCCTACCACACTTATCATCACGCTTCTCACCTCTATACTGACGGTGGGGGCATTTCATCACCACACATTATCATCCAGCTTATCTCACCTCTATATGCTGACGGTAGGAACATTCATCCCACCACACACATCATCACTTCTCACCTCTGTACTGACAGTGAGAACATTCATCACCACACATCATCACTTCTCTCACCACTGCTGACAGTGAACATTCATCACCACACATCATCCTTCTCTCACCTCTGTGCTGACCAGTGAGAACATTCATCACCACACACATCATCCACTTCTCTCCTCTATGCTGACAGTGGGAGACGTTCATCCACCACGTATCATCACTTCTCTCGCCTCTGTACTGACAGTGAGAACATTCATCACCACATATCATCACTTCTCTCCTCTATGCTGACAGTGAGACATTCATCACCACACTTATCATCCCAGCTTCTCTCCTCTATACTGACAGTGATAACATTCATCACCACACACATCATCCACTTCTCTCACCTCTATGCTGACAGTGAGACATTCATCACCACACACATCATCCACTTCTCTCACCTCTGTATACTGACGGTGAGACATTCATCACCACACATCATCACTTCTCTCCTCTATACTGACAGGTGGGAACATTCATCACCACACATATCATCCCAGCCTCTCACCTCTATGCTGACCCAGTGAGAACATTCATCACCACACATATCATCACTTCTCTCACCTCTATGCTGACGGTGAGACATTCATCCTACACACATCATCCTTCTCTCCCCTCTATACTGACGGTGAGAACATTTCATCCCACCACACATATCATCCTTCTCTCACCTCTATACTGACAGTGAGACATTCATCACCACACATATCATCACTTCTCTCACCTCTGTACTGACGGTGGGAACGTTCATCCACCACACACATCATCCAGCCTCTCCTCTGTGCTGACCAGTGGGGAACGTTCATCACCACACATCATCCACTTCTCTCACCTCTGTATACTGACGGTGAGAACATTCATCACCACACATGTCATCACTTCTCTCACCTCTGTTATGACGGTGAGACATTCATCACCACATATCATCACTTCTCTCACCTCTATGCTGACGGTGAGAACATTCATCGCCACACGTAATCGTCACGCTATATCACCTCTGTATACTGACGGTGAGAGACATTCATCACCACACACATCATCGCTTCTCTCCTCTATGCTGACGGTGAGAACGTTCATCCTCACCGTAATCACTTCTCGCCTCTATGCTGACAGTGGGAACATTCATCACCACACACATCATCACTTCTCCTCCTCTATACTGACGGTGAGACATTCATCACCACACATATCATCACTTCTCCTCTATGCTGACGGTTAGGAACTGTTCATCACCGCACGTAATCCTTCTCTCCTCTATGCTGACGGTGAACATTCATCACCACGTATCATCCACTTCTCCTCACCCACTATGCGCCCGACAGCGGTGAACCATTCATCACCACACGTAATCATCACTTTACTCTCACCTCTGTGCTGACGGTGAGACATTCATCACCACACGTATCATCACTTCTCTCCTCTATGCTGATGGTGAGGACGTTCGTCGCCACGTATCATCCTTCTCCTCTATGCTGACGGTGAACATTCATCTCACACATATCGTCACTTCTCCTCTGTACTGATGGTCAGAACATTCATCACCACACATATCATCACTTCTCTCCTCTATACTGACGGTGAGAACATTCATCACCACACATATCATCCTTCCTCTCCTCTATGTGACCGGTGAGAACATTTCATCACCACACATCATCACTTCTCTCACCTCTATGCTGACAGTGAACATTCATCACCACACACATCATCACTTCTCTCACCTCTATACTGACGGTGAGAACGATTTCATCACGCCACACACATCATCAAAAACTATCTCATATCTATGACGGTGAGAACATTCATCACCACACGTATCATCACTTCTCTCCGCCTCTATGCTGACAGTGAGAACATTCATCCACCACACATGTCATCACTTCTCTCCTCTATACTGACAGATGAGAATTCATCCTCACACATATCATCCACTTCTCTCCTCTGCTCTTTGATGGTGAGAGACATTCATCACCACACATATCGTCGCTTCCTCACCTCTTATTGCTGACGGTGAGAACATTCATCTACACATATCATCACTTCTCACCTCTGTACTGATAGTTGGATGATCGTCGCCATGTATCACTTCTCTCACTATCTATACTGACGGTGAGAACATTCATCACCACCCATATCATCACTTCTCTCCTCTATGCTGACGGTGAGAGAACATTCATCACCACACACATCATCGCCTCTCACCTCTATACTGACGAAGGTGGGAACATTCATCACCACATATCATCACTTCTCTCACCTCTATACTGACGGTGAGACATTCATCTCACACACATCATCACTTCTCTCCTCTATACTTCGACAGTGAGAACATTCATCTACCACCATATCATCACTTCTCTCACCTCTATGTGACCGGTGGAACATTCATCACCACACGTATCATCCTTCTCTCCATATCATGAATGATGAGTGTAATCTGCATCATCACTGCTTCTCTCCTCTATACTGACAGTGAGAACATTCATCACCACATATCATCACTTCTCACCTCTATACTGACAGTGAGAACATTCATCACCACATATCATCTTCTCTCACCTCTGTGCTGGTCAAGTGTTCATCACCACACCACATCATCACTTCTCTCACTACTCTGTACTGACAGTGAAATTCATCACCACACACATCCTTCTCTCACCTCCTATACTGACAGTGAGAACATTCATCACCACACATATCATCACTTCTCTCACCTCTGTACTGACGGTGAGAACATTCATCACCACACACATCATCCGCTTCTCTCACCTCTGTACTGACGGTGAGCATTCATCACCACACACATCATCACTTCTCTCACCTCTATGCTGACGGTGAGAACATTCGTCACCGCACACATCATCACTTCTCTCCTCTATGCTGACAGTGAGAACATTCATCCTACACACATCATCACTTCTCCTCTATACTGACGAGTGAACGTTCATCTACATATCGTCACTTCTCACCTCTGCTGACAGTGAGAACAATTCCTGTCCTACACACATTATCACTTCTCTCACCTCTGTACTGACGGTGAGACATTCATCACCACACACATCATCCTTCTCTCACCTCTGTCATAATGATGATCGCATATTCATCACCACTTATCATCACTTCTCGCCTCTGTACTGACGGTGAGACATTCATCACCACACACATCATCACTTCTCTCCCGCCTCTATGCTGACCGATTGGGAGCATTCATCACCACACACATCATCACTTCTCCTCACCTCTGTACTGACGGTGAGACATTCATCACCACACACATCATCACTTCTCACCACTATGCTGACGGTGAGGAACATTCATCACCACACACATCATCGCTTCTCTTTATCTGTGCCCGGTAATTGAACATTCATCACCACATCATCCACTTCTCTCACCTCTATGCTGACGGTGAACATTCATCCTGCACCATATCATCCTTCTCTCATATCTGTATGACTAGTGAGGACGTTAATCGCATGCATCGTCACTTCTCTCACCTCTGTACTGACAGTGAGAACATTCATCACCACACACATCGTCCACTTCTCTCACCTCTATGCTGACGGTGAGAACGATTCAATCTCTATATCATCCATCTCTATCATATAATGGTGAATCATTCGTCACCACGCACATTATCACTTCTCTCCTCTGTGCTGACGGTGAGGAACGTTCATCACCACACGTCATCGCTTCTCCGCCTCTATACTGACGGTGAGAACATTCATCACCACGCTAATCATCGCCTCTCCTCTGTGCTGACGGTTGAAGACATTCATCACCACACATCATCACTTCTATCACCTCTATGCTGACGGTGAGAACCGATTTCATCACCTATCATCCACTTCTCATCTGTACTGACAGTGAGAACATTCATCACCACACACATCATCCACTTCTCTCACCACTATACTGGCAGTGAGAACATTCATCACCACATCATCACTTCTCTCCTCTGTACTGACAGTGAGAACGCATTCGTCACCACACCACATCATCACTTCTCCTCTATGCTGACGGTGAACATTCATCACCACATATCATCCACTTCTCTCCTCTGTACTGACAGTGAGAACATTCATGCCACATATCATCCACTTCTCTCACCTCTATGCTGACGGTGAGAACGTTCATCACCACCTTATCATCCTTCTCCTCACTATCTATACTGACGGTGATAACATTCGTCACCACACACATCATCACTTCTCTCCTCTATACTGACAGTGAGAACATTCATCACCACACACATCATCACTTCTCTCCTCTCTATGTGACAGTGAGAACATTCATCACCACACCATCACATCACTTCTCTCTCTATGTGACAGTGAGAACATTCATCACCACACATATCATCACTTCTCACCTCTATGCTGACAGTGAGAGACATTCATCACCACATGCCATCACTTCTCCTCACCTCTGTACTGACAGTGAGAGACATTCATCACCACGCATCATCACTTCTCTCACCTCTATGCTGACAGTGAGAGACATTCATCACCACACACATATCATCACTTCTCTCACCTCCCTATGCTGACCAGGTGGGGGCATTCATCACCACACATATCATCACTTCTCTCACCTCTGTATGACAGGTGAGGAACGTTCATCACCACACGCATCATCCGCTTCTCTCACCTCTGTGCTGACGGTGAGAACATTCATCTCACACCTCGTCATATCTCCGCCTCTATGCTGATAATTAGGAACATTCATCTACTGTATCATCATTCTCTCACCTCTGTGCTGACGGTGAGAACGTTCATCACCACACACATCATCACTTATCTCACCTCTGTGCTGACGGTGGGAACGTTCGTCACCACACACATCATCACTTCTCCACCTCTATACTGACGGTGAGAACAATTCATCACCACACACATCATCACTTCTCTCCTCTATACTGACAGTGAGAACATTCATCACCACACACATCATCCTTCTCTCACCTCTATCTGCTGATGAGTGAGGCATTCATCTCACCACCATATCATCACTTCTCACACCTCTATGCTGACAGTGAGAACATTCATCACCACACACATTATCCTTCTCACCTCCTGTGCTGACGGTGAACATTCATCACACACACATCATCACTTCTCTCACCTCTATGCTGTGGAGAGACATTCATCCACCCTTGTCATCAGCTACTCCTCTGTGCCGGCTTAGTGAGAACATTCATCACCACACACATCATCACTTCCTCTCCCTGCCTCTATACTGACGGTGAGACATTCATCACCACACACATCATCAGCTTCTCTCTCACCTCTGTGCTGACCAGTGGGAACATTCATCACCACACACATCATCTTCTCTCACCACTATACTGACGGTGAGAACATTCATCCTCTTTACCATCATCCACTTCTCCTCTGTACTGACGGTGGAACACGATTCATCACCACACACATCATCCTTCTCACCTCTATACTTTGACCGGTGAGGGCATTCATCACCACACATATCTTCTCACCTCTTATTGCTGACAGTGAGAACGATTCATCACCACACCTTATCATCACTTCTCTCACCTCTGTTGCTGACGGTGAGAACATTCATCACCACACATATCATCACTTCTCTCACCTCTATACTGACAGTGAGAACATTCATCACCACACATATCATCAGCTTCTCTCTGCCTCTATGCACAGCAGTGAGAACATTCATCCTACACATCATCACTTCTCTCCACCTCTATACTGACAGTGCCAAGGAACATTCATCACCACACTTATCATCACTTCTCTCTATATAATGCTGACTAGTAGAACATTCATCACCACACATATCATCACTTCTCTCACCTCTATACTTGACGGTGAGAACATTCATCACCACACACATCATCACTTCTCTCACCTCTATACTGACGGTGAGGAACATTCATCACCACACATATCATCACTTCTCTCACACTATACTGACAGTGAGAACATTCATCACCACACATATCATCCTCTCCACCTCTATCACTGACAGTGAGAACATTCATCACCACACATGTGCATCACTTCTCTCACCTCTATACTGACAGTGAGAACATTCATCACCACACATATCATCTGTCTCAAATCCTCTATGTGACAGTGTTGTTCATCCTACACATATCATCACTTCTCTCCTCTATACTGACAGTGAGAACATTCATCACCATATCATCACTTCTCCTCTATGCTGACCAGGTGAGAACGTTCATCCACCACACACATCATCCACTTCTCTCACCTCTATACTGACGGTGAGAACATTCATCACCACACACATCATCACTTCCTCTCACCTCTGTACTGACAGTGAGAGCATTCATCACCACACATATCATCACTTCTCTCACCTCTATACTGACAGTGAGAACATTTGTCACCACACATCATCATCACTTCTCTCACCTCTGTGTACTGACGGTGAGACATTCATCACCACCACCATATCATCCCTTCTCTCACCTCTATGCGACAGTGAGAACATTCATCTACACATATCATCGCTTCTCTCCGCCTCTATGCTGACGGTGATAACATTCCATTCACCACACGTATCCATCACTTCTCTCCTATCTATGCTGACGGTGAGAACATTCATTCACCACACGGTATCATCACTTCTCTCACCACTAACACTGACGGTAGAACATTCATTCACCACATATCATCCACTTCTCTCACCTCTGTTGCTGACGGTGAGAACATTCATCTACACATATCATTCCGCTCTCCTCTGCTGGTGGGAACGGTTCCATGCCACACAACATTCATCAGCCTATCCTCTATGCTGACGGTGGGAGCATTCATCACCACCACGCCGTGTCCAGCTATCTCACCTCTTTGGTGGAGGGGAACATTCATCCTACCACACATATCATCAGCCTTCCTATCCCCTTATGTATGACGGTGGGAGGGAACATTCTGTCACCTACACACCATCATCCCAGCCTTCTCTGCCTCTATACGGTACCGGTGAGAACATTTCATCACCACCACATATCATCCCACTTCTCTCACCTCTATGCAGCGGTGAGGCATTTTCGGTCACCACAGATCATTCCAGCCTCTCCTCTGTACTGACCGGTGAGACATTTCATCCTGCATCATCACTTCTCCTCACCTCTGTGCTGACGGTAGAGAACATTCATTACCACCACACATATCATCAGCCTTCTCACCTCTATACTGACGGTGGGAACAATTTCATCACCACACATATCATCACTTCCTCTCCTCTGTGACGTGGTGAAGACATTCATCACCACCACATATCATCACTTCTCACCTCTGTACTGACAAGTTGGGAACATTCATCACCACACACATCATCAGCTTCTCTCCTCTATACGTGGACAGAGGAACATTTCATCACCACACATCATCAGTCTTCTCCTCCTATGCAAAGACGGTGGGAACATTTCATCACCACACGCCATCATCCACTTCTCTACCTCTATACGTGGTGGGAACGGTTCATCGCCTTGGGCGTATTCATCCCCTTCCTCCTCTATGCCAGCGGTGAGACGTTTTCCATCACCACACGCATTATCCTTCCTCTCACCTCTGTGTACTGACCCGGTGAGAACCATTCATCACCACACACATCATCCACGCCTCTCCCACCTCTATACTGACAGGTGAGGGAACCATTCATCACCACCACATTATCATCACTTCTCTGCCTCTATTACTTTGGTGGGACATTCATGCCATAATCGAGCTATCTCACCTCTAATGCTGACGGTGAACCATTCATCCACCACGCATCATCCAGCTTCTCTGCCTCACCTCTTATTGCTGACCAATTGAGAACATTCATCACCACCATCATATCATCGCCTATCACCACCCCCTATATACTGACAGGTAGGGAACATTCATCTCACCACACACATCATCACTTCTCTCACCTCTGTACTGACCCAGGTAGGGAACATTCATCACCACACACATCATCAGCTTCTCTCCTCTATACTGACGGTGAGGAGCATTTCATCCCCACCACATATCATCACCTTCTCTCACCTCTATACTGACAGGTAGGGAACATTCATCACCACACACATCATCACTTCTCTCACCTCTGTACTGACATTGAGAACATTCATCACCACACACATCATCACTTATCTCACCTCTATGCACTGACAGGTGGGAAGCATTTCATCACCACCACACATATCATCACTTCTTCTCACCTCTATACTGCCACGGTGAGGAACGATTTCATCACCACCACACATTATCTTACTTCACTTCTCACCTCTGTACTGACCGGTGGAACATTTCATCACCACACGGCAATCCCCATTCTGTTATCTCGCCATCTGCTGACGGTGGGAATGTTCATCACCACGCTTATCATCCATTCTCACCTCACCTCCTATGCTGACGGTGGGAGACATTCACGTCACCACACACATCATCAGCTTCCTCCTCCTCTGCTGTACAATTGGGAACGATTCATCACCACACATCATCAAGCCTCTCGCCCATTCTGTGCCTGATGGTGGGAACGTTCATCACTACAACACGTTCATCGCTATCTCCACTATGCTGACCGGTGAGACATTCGTCACCACGCAATCATCATTCTCTCACCTATATATTGCCGCTGACCAGGTGGGAACATTCATCACCACACACATCATCAGCCTTCTCCGCACCTCCTATACTGACAGGTGAGGACGTTCATCCTGCCATCGCCATCATCCACTTCCTCCACCTCTGTACTGACGGTGGGAACGATTCATCCACCACCATATCATCCAGCCTTCTCCCCTCTGTACCTGACGGTGAGACAATCATCTAGTACATGTCATCTTCTTCTATCCTACACTGACAGTGATACTTGTTCATCACCACACACATCATCAGCCCTCTCACCTGCTAGACTGAGGTGAGAACTGTTCAGCACCACCACACATCATCACCTTCTCCTCACCTCTATACTGACAGGTGAGAACATTCATCACCACACATCATCACTTCTCTCATCCTATGTATGACCAGGTGGGAACATTTCAATCACCACCACACATATCATCCACCTTCTCATACACCTATGCCATGACCCGGTGAGAACATTCATCACCACTACATATCATGTCCCTTCCCTCACCTTCTATGCTGACAATTAGGGCATTCCATCCTACACACATCATCCTTCTCCTCTATGCTGACAATTTAGACATTCATCACCCACACATATCATCACCTTCTCTCACCTCTATACTGACAGGTGAGAGACATTTCATCACCACACATATCATCACTTCTCTCACCTCCATGTACTGACGGTGGGACATTCGTCACCACGCAATCATCCTTCTCTCCTTCTACTGACGGTGACACATTCCATCACCACATTCATCGCCTTCTCTCACCTCTATACTGACAGGTGGGACAATTCATTCCATCACCACACATATCATCACCTTCTCGCACCTCTGTTGCAGACAGGTTGGAACGACATCACCGTACACATCGTCATGCTTCTCTCACCTCTGCACGGACCGGTGGGAGAACGATTCATCCTCACCACATCATCACGCCTCTCACCTCTATACCCAGACCCAGGTGAACATTTCATCACCACGCATCATCATCCTTCTCTCACCTCTATACTGACGGTTAGGGAACATTCATCCTACACCCATCATCAGCCACCTTCTCACATCCTATTACGTGGTGAGAACTTTGACAGTCACCAACCACATTCATCCCATGCACCATTCATGCACCTCCTATGCACGACGGTGGAAGGAACATTCCCATCACCACGCACGTTATCCAGTCCTTCTCGCACCTCTGTACTGACGGTGAGAACATTCATCACCACGCACATCATCAGCTTCCTTCTCCTCTATGCTGGTGGGAACGTTCAGCCTGGCATATCATCGGCTAATCATTCACCTCTGTACCTGACGGTGGGAACGTTCCATCCTACACACATCATCCTTCTCTCCGCCTCTATACTGACGGATGAGGGACGTTATTCATGCACCATCATCATGTCATATTCTCGCCACCTCTATGCTCAGCCAGTGAAGACATTCATCTCACCACCCATATCATCCACGCCTCTCCCACCACTATACTGACGGTGGAACATTCATTCCATCCACCACACATCAATCCAGCCTTCTCACCTCTGTACTGACAGGTGAGGGAACATTCATCCACCACACATCATCCATCGCCCTCTCACCTCTATACTGACGGTGAGACATTTCATCCACCACACATACTCAATCACTTCTCTCCACCTCTATACTGACCAGTTGAGAACATTTCATCACCACACATGCATCACTTCTCTCACCTCTATACTGACAGGTGAGGAACATTCATACCTACACATATCATCAGCCTTCTCACCTCTATACTGACGGTGAGAACATTTCATCACCAACATATTCATCGCCTCTCTCTGTCTACCCGGCAGTGGAACATTCATCACCACACATCCCACCTTCTCTCACCTCTGTGGCCCGACCGGTGAAGGGACATTCATCACCACCACATTATCAATCACTTCTCTCACCTCTATTACTGACGGCGAGACATTTCCATGCCACCACACATATCATCCACTTCTTCCTCCACCTCTATACTGACAAGTTAGGAACGAACATTCCACTCACCACTTATCATCCTTCTCTCATCTGTACTGTGGGCGAGCGTTAATGCGTATTCATCAAGCTCGCCTCTGTATACTGACCAGGTGAGACATTTCATCCGCCACCACACATATCATCAAGCCATTCTCCTCTATGCCTGACGGTGGGGCGTTCATCACCACGCGTCGCCAGCCCCAACTCACCTTCTATGCCTGACCGGTTGAGACGTTCGTCACCACTGCTTATCATCTGAGCCCCTTCTCTCACCACCTCTATGCTGACGGTGAGAACGTTTCATCACCCACCACATATCATCCAGCTTCTCCTCCCTTACACTGTACTGACCAGGTGGGAAGCATTCATCCTACCACACATTATCATCATTCTTCTCACCCTCCTGTACTGGACCAGTGGGGAACATTCATCACCACCACATTATCATCACTTCTCTACACCTCTAGCCCTGACAGGTGGGAGGCATTCATCCTCACCACTTATCATCCCAGCTTCCTCTCACCTCCTCTGTACTGACGGTGAGAACTATTCATCACCACACATATCATCAGCTTACTCTCACCTCTATGCTGACCAGGTAGAGACATTCATCCACCACACATTATCATTCACTTATCTCACCTCTGTACTGATCATGAGGAACATTCATCCACCACACATGTATCATCCACTTCTCTCACCTCTATGCTGACGGTGAGAACATTCATCCTACCACATCATCACTTCTATCACCTCATATGCTGCACGGTGGAGGAACATTTCCCATCACCACACACATCATCAGCCTTCTCACCTCTACCCACTGACCAGGTGCAGGAGCATTTCCATCACCACACATATCACTTCACTTCCTCCTGTACACCTGACCGGGTATGGAACATCATCACCACAGATCATTCACTTCTCTGCCCTATGCGGAGGTGGGAACGTTCAATGCCTTATCGTTCAAGCCTACTCACCTCTATGCTGACGGATTGAAGAACATTCCATCACCACATATCATCAGCCTCTCGCCATCTATACTGACCGGTGAGGGAACATTTCATCACCACACATATCATCCACGCCTCTCACCGCTATCACGTGGTTGGAGAACATTCATCACCACACATCATCAGCCTCCACCTTCTGCACCTGACCCAGTGGGAACATTCATCTACCATCATCAGGCTAACTATTCGCACTATGCTGACCGGTGAACATTCATCGCCGCATCATCAGCCTTCCTCCTCTTAATACTGACCAGTGGGACAATTTCATTCATCCACCACACATCATCAGCCTTCTCCTCTACCACTGACGGTTCAACGTACCACAAGATCATTCAGCGCTCTTCATCTGCCTGACGGTGGGAACATCATCTTTGCCTCATCACCTTCCTCTCCACCTCTATACTGACAGTGAGGGAACATTTCATCCGCCACACATCATCACTTCCTTCTCCTCTATGCCTGACGGTGATTAACGTCGTCACCACGGCATCGTCAGCCACCTCAACCTCTGTGCTGACGGTTGGGAACATTCGTCACCACACATCATCCAGCTTCTTCCTCTCACCTCTATACTGACGGTTGAGAACGTTTCATCCCACCACACATATCATCACCATTCTCTCATCCTATACTGGCGATGGAACTCATCACCAACATGTTCATCAGCCACACATATACTGATGTTCAACGTTCATCTGCACATCCGTCACTTCTGCTCCGCATCGGTGGACCGGTACCGTTCATCACCACATATCATCCAGCCTTATCTCCTCTATACTGACGGATGAGACATTCATCCACCACATATCATCCAGCCTTCTCCCCTCTGTACCTGACGGTGGGAACGTTCGTCGCCACACCCACCTCCAATCGCTTCTCTCACCTCTACTGACGGTGGGAACATTTCCATCCCACCACCTTATCATCACTTCTCTCACCTCTGTACTGACGGTGGGAACGTTCATCACACACATATCCTGTCAGCCTTTACATGCACTATATGACGGTGGAACGTCCAATGCCATATCATCAGCCCTCTCACCTCTGTGCTGACGGTGGGAACGATCATTCACCACGTATCATCCAGCCTCCTCACCTCTATGCTGACCGGTGAACATTCCGTTCATACGTATCCATCGCCTCACACGCTCACCTGGACGGTGGGGAACGTTTCATCACCACACACATCATCGTCCTTCTCTCCACCTCTATACTGACGGTGAAGGAACATTTCATCACCACACGTATCATCAAGCTACTTCTCGCCTCCTATACCTGACTGGTGGGTGTTCATCTGCATATGTTCTCTCCTCCATATTAGGCCAATAATTGAAGAACATTCAATCACCACACACATCATCCACGCCCTCTCCTCTATGCTGACGGTGAGGGAACATTCATCACCACACACATCATCACTTCTCCTCACCTCTATACTGACGGTGGGGAACATTCATCCTGCACACCATGTCATCATATCTCCTCTATGCTGACGGTGGGAACGTTTCATTCCCTACATATCCACTTCTCCTACTCTATGCTGACGGGTAGAGGGAACATTCATCACCACCACATATCATCCACTTCTCTCACCTCTGTATACTGGACAGAGAACATTCATCACCACACATATCATCCACTTATCTCCACCTCTATATGCTGACAGGTGAGAACATTCATCCTCCACATATCATCCTTCTCTCCTCTGTACTGACAGTGGGAACATTCATCCTACACATATCCATCCATACCTCTATACTGACAGGTGAGAACATTCATCACCACACATATCATCACCTTCCTCTCCTCTATACTGACAGGTGAGGGAACATTTCAGTCTTACACACACATCATCCACTTCTCTCACCTCTATACTGACAGGTGAGGACATTCATCCCACCACACATATCATCACCTTCTCTCCACCTCTATACTGACAGTGGGAGCAATTCAATCACCACACCACCATCATCACGCCTCCTCACCTCTGTAATGACCCAGTGAGGGAACATTTCATCACCACACATATCATCCCATTGCCTCTCGCCATCTATCACTGACGGTGAGAACATTCATCCTGCACCATATCGTCAGCCTATCCGATCTATGCCTGACGGTTGAGAACGTCATCACCACACCGTATCATCACTTCTCGCACTATGTGGCGTGGAACATTCATCACCCGCCACCGATATCATCACGCCTCTCACCTCTATGCGGTGGTGTGACACGTTCGTCACCGCACATATCAATCACTTCTCCTTCACCTCTGCTGACCCGGTGGGAACGTTCCATCTACACGTATCATCGCCTTCTCTCACCTCCTGTACTGACCAGTGGGAACAATTCATTCCCATCACCACATATCATCCACTTCATCTCACCTCTGTACTGACGGTGAGGGAACATTCATCACCACACATATCATCCACTTCTCACCACCTCTGCTGACAGGTGGGAAGGGGGCATTTTCATCACCACATATCATCCCACTTCTCATATATCTATACTGACAGGTGAACAATTCATTCATCACCACACACATCATCCCACTTCTCTCACACCTGCTGACGGCTGGGAACGGTTCGTCACCACACGCACATCATCAGCCCTCTTCACTCTGTACTGGTGAGACATTCATCCTGCATCAATCCAGCTTACTCTCGCACCTCTATACTGACGGTAGGGAACATTCATCACCACCACATATCATCCCACTTCTCTCCTCTATGCTGACGGTGGAACATTCATCATCCACCACATATCCATCCACTTCTCTCACCTCTATGCGTGGTCGAAGACATTTCATCACCACACATATCATCCGATTCTCTCCTTACCTCTGTACTGACGGTGGGCGAGCCCGTTCATCCTACACATATCATCCAGCCATTCTCACCTCTGTACTTGACGGTGGGAGACATTCATCACCTGACACATATCATCCTTCTCTCCTCTATTGCTGACGGTAGGGAACATTCATCACCACACATATCATCCATTCTTCTCCTCTATACTGACGGTGGAAGAGCATTCATCACCACACATATATCGTCAGCTATTCTCCACCTCTACCGCTGACCGGTGAAGAACCCATTCATCACCACACACATCATCACTTCTTATCACCTCCTCATGCTGACCGGTGGGAACCATTGTTTCATCCTACCACATATCATCACTTCTCTCCTTACCTCTCTGATTGCCCCTGACCAGTACAAGGAAGCGATTTCATCACCACACATCGTCGCTTTCCTCACCTCTATGCTGACGGTGGGAACATTTCGTCTCACACCATATCATCCCAAAAGCCTCTCCTCTACTGACAGTGAGAGACATTCCATCACCACACATATCATCACTTCTCTCATATCCTATATCACTGCAACCAGGTGAGAACATTCATCACCACACACATCATCACTTCTCTCACCATCTGTACTGACAGGTGAGAACATTTCATCCACCCACACATATCATCCCGGCAACCTCTCACCATCTATGATGACAGGTGGGAACATTCATTCATCCACGCCACATATCATCACTTCTTCTCACCTCCTGTACTAGACGGTGAAGAACATTCATCACCACACACATCCTATCAGCCTCTCACCTCTGTACTGACAGGTGAGAACATTCATCACCACACACATCGCTTCAGCCCTACCACCTCTATACTGACCAGGTGAGCCATTTCATCACCACCACATATCATCAGCCTTCCTCTCACCTCTGTTACTGACGGTGGGAACATTCATCCTACCACTACACATCATCCATTCTCACCTCTGTACCCAGCCAAGTTTGAGACATTCATCACCACACCACATCATCAAGCCTCTCCTTCTGCTGCACGACGGTGGGACATTTGTCACCACCATCATGCTTCTCTCCTCTATACTGACGGTGGGAACGATTCATCACCACCACATATCATCCTTCTCTCCGCCTCTATACTGACGGTGAGGGAACATTTTCATCCACCACAATATCATCCCCACTTCTCCCGCACCTCTATACTGACGGTGAAGACATTCATCGCCACCACACATATCCAGCTTCACTTCACCTCTGTACTGACGGTGGGAAGCCCATTCGTTCACCACACCATCGTAGCTCCTCTATACGTGGTGATGCGTTCATTCTTACGCTTATCATTCACTTCTCTCACCTCTTGTACTGACAGTGAGAACCATTCATCACCACACACATCATCAGCCACTCTCACCTCTATACTGACCGGAGAGAACATTCAATCTACCACATATCATCCAGCTTCTCTCACCTCTGTACTGACCAGGTGAAGAACATTCATCACCACCACATCATCACGCCTCTCACCTGCTATACTGACGGTGCAGGAACATTCATCACCACACACATCATCCACTTACTCTCCTCTGTACTGACGGTGAACATTCATACCTTTACATCATCACTTCCTTCTCACCTCTATACTGACCAGGTGGGAGGCATTCATCCTACCACATATCATCCACTTCTCTCACCTCTGTACCTGACGGTGGGAACATTCATCACCACACATCATCCATTCGCCTCACCTCTGTACTGACCGGTGGGAACATTTCATCCAACCACACCATCATCAGCCTTCTCCGCCTCTATCATGACGGAGAACGATTGCATCACCACACATATCATCCACTTCCTCTCACCTCTATGTCTGACCAGGTGAGAACATTTCATCTACCACGCACGTATGCGCTTCTCTCCATATCTTATTGCTGACGGTAGGAACATTCATCTTACCACCCACATATCATCCAGGCTTGCTCGCATCCATATGCGCACGGTGGACGTTTCATCCCCGCCCTGCTTATCGACATTATCTGCACGCATCTGTACTGACGGTGGGAACGTTCATCTGCCATCATCGCGATATCCACTGTACAATTGAGGAACATTCATCTTACCACATATCATCGGATTCTCTATCTGTGCTGACCCCAGGTTGAGGGAACAATTCATCCACCACACACATCATCCAGCCTCCCTTGCACCTGCTGATGACTTGGTAAGGAACATTTCATCACCACACACATCATCCACGCCCTCCTCACCTCTTGGATTGCTGACGGTGGGAGGGCATTCATCACCTTTTACACATGTCATCCAGCCCTCTCACCTCTATGATGACGGGAGAACATTCATCGCACCACATATCATCACTTCTCCTACCTCTATGCGACGGTGGGAACAGTTCGTCACCACAACATATTCATCGGCCTCACCTCCTACACGGCATGAGACATTCCGTACGCCTTCCGTCGCCTCACCTCTGTGCACTGACGGTGGATTAGCATCATACCACACATCATCGTAAGCCACCTCACCTCTGATGCTGACGGTGAGAACATTCATCACCCTACATATCATCCACCTTCTCACCTCCTATCTTTGACCAGGTGGAGGGAACATTTCGTCACCACCTGCCACATCATCCAGCTTCTCACCTTCTATACTGGTGGGATTGTTCATCCTGCATCGTGGCCTCTCTGCCACCTATGCTGACGGGTCAGACGTTCCATCCACACATATCCTCACTTCTCTCACCTCTATACTGACGGTGAACATTCATCCACCACACTTATCCATCACTTCTCACCTCTGTGCTGACGGTGGGAACATTCATCCACCACACATATCATCCACTTCTCTCACCTCTATGCTGACCAGTGGGAACCGGTTTCATCACCACAATATCACTTCTCTCACCTCTGTACTGACGGTGAACATTCATCACATATCATCTTCTCTCACCTCTATAACGTGACATGTGAGGGAACGTTCATCACCACACCATCCTTCACTTCCTCCCTTCTATCTGACGGTGAGACATTCATCACCACACATCATCACTTCTCTCACCTCTATACTGACGGTGAAGAACATTCATCTACACATACCTCATCACTTCTCTCCACCTCTATACTGACAGTGAGAACATTCATCACCACACATATCATCGCCTCTCACCTCTATACTGACGTGAGAACATTCATCACCACACATATCATCCACTTCTTCTCTCTATGCCTGACAGTGGGAGAACATTCATCACCACTGCTTTCCATCACTTCCTCTCACCTCTGGTCTGACATAGAACATTTCATCACCACACGTATCATCACCTTCTCTCACCTCTGTACTGACCCAAGGTGAGAACATTCATCACCCACCATATCATCACTTCCTCTCATCTATGCTGACAGTGGGAACATTCATCACCACACATATCATGCTTCTCTCCACCTCTTACTGACCAGTGAGAACATTCATCCACCACACATATCATCACTTCTCTCACACTCTATACTGACAGGTGAGAACATTCATCACCACACATATCATCACTTCTCTCACCTCTATACTGACAGTGAGAACATTTCATCACCACCACATATCATCACTTCTCTCACCTCTATGCTGACAGGTGAGACATTCATCACCACACATATCATCACTTCTCTCACCTCTATACTGACGGTGAGAACAATTTCATTCATCACCACACACTATCATCACTTCTCACTCCTCTATGTACTGGACAGGTGAGGAACATTCATCCACCACCATATCATCCTTCTCTCCTCTGTACTGACGGTGAACTTGTTCATCACACATATCATCACTCTCTCACCTCTGTACTGACAGTGAGAACATTTCATCCACACATATCATCACTTCTCTCACCTCTATACTGACAGGTGAGGAACTTGATTCATCACCACACATATCATCACTTCTCTCACCTCTATACTGACAGTGAGAACATTCATCTACCACACATATCATCACTTCTCTCACCTCTGTGCTGACGGTGAGAACATTCATCAGCCACACATCATCATCACTTCTCTCTACCTCTATACTGACAGTGGGAACGTTCATCACCACATATCAATCACCTTCTCTTCACCTCACTTGACAATTGAGAACATTCATCACCACACACATCATCACTTCTCTCACCTCTGTACTGACAGTGAGAACATTCATCACCACACATATCATCACTTCTCTCACCTCTATACTGACGGTGGGATTGAGAACACTTCATCACCACACATATCATCCACTTCTCCTCACCTCCTCTATGCTGACAGTGAGAACATTCATCCACCACACTTATCTCATCACTTCTATCTCACCTCTGTACTGAGCATGGTGGAACATTCATCACCACACATATCATCCACGCTCTCACCTCTGTACTGACAGTGAGACGGTGGATTCATCACCACACATATCATCACTTCTCTCACCTCTATGACTGACAGGTGGGAGAGAACATTCATCCACCACACACGTATCATCACTTATCTCACCTCTGTCTGACAGTGAGGGAACATTCATCACCACATCATCATCACTTCCTCTTACTGACCGGTCAATTCCGTCCACCACAATCATCACTTCTCACACCTCTGACTGAGAACATTCATCACCACACATATCATCACTTCTCTCACCTCTGATTATACTGCATGATGAGCATTCATCACCACACATATCGTATCCTTCTCTCCACCTCTGTGCTGACGGTGAGAACATTCATCACACACATATCATCACTTCTCTCACCTCTATACTGACAGGTGAGAACATTCACTCACCACACATATCATCAGCTATTATCTCACCTCTGTATATGTGCTGACAGTGAGGGAACATTCATCACCACACAGTATCATCATCTCTCTCACCTCTGTACTGACAGTGAGACATTCATCACCACACATATCACCATCATCCACTGGGCTCTGCACCTCTGTACTGACAGTGAGAACATTCATCACCACACATATCATCACTTCCTCTCACCTCTGTGCTGACGGTGAGAACATTCATCACACATATCATCCACTTCTCTCACCTCTGTACTGACGGTGAGAACGATTCATCACCACACATATCATCACTTCTCTCACCTCTGTGAACTGAGGTGAACATTCATCACCACACATATCATCACTTCTCTCACCTCTGTACTGACAGTGAGAACATTCATCACCACACATATCATCACTTCTCTACACCTCTGTACTGACAGGTGAGAACATTCATCCACCACACATATCATCAGCTTCTCTCACCTCTGTACTGACAGGTGAGAACATTCATCACCACTCATCATCATCATCTTCTTCTCTCACCTCTGTACTGACGGTGAACAATTCATTCATCCACCACATATCATCACGCTCTCACCTCTGTACTGACGGTGGGAACATTCATCACCACACATATCACCTTCTCTCACCTCTATAACTGACGGTGAGGAACATTCATCATCCACATCCATCATCACTCATTCTCCTCACTCTCTATCTGTACTGGTGAGAACATTTCATCACCACACATATCATCACTTCTCTCACCTCATATGCTGACTTGGTGAAGACATTCATCACCACACATATCATCACTTCTCTCACCTCTATACTGACAGTGAGAACATTCATCACCACACATATCATCACTTCTCTCACCTCTATACTGACAGTGAGACATTCATCACCACACATATCATCACTTCTCTCACCTATCTGGTGTACTGACAATTGCGAAAGACATTCATCACCACACATATCATCATTCTCTCTGCCTCTGATTGCTGACGGTGGGAACATTCATCACCACACATATCATCCACTTCTCTCACCTCTGTACTGACAAGGTGAGAACATTCATCACCACACATATCATCACATCTCTCACCTCTGTACTGACGTGAACATTCATCACACACACATCATCACTTCTCACCTCTATACTGACGGTGAACGTTCATCACCACACATATCATCACTTGCTCTCATTCCTCTATACTGACGTGGTAGACATTCATTCATCCACACATCATCACTCCTCTCCACTTGCCTTCTCACCTCTATTCATGACTGGTGTGAACGTTTCATTCATCATCCACACATATTCTCATCACTTCTCTCACCTCTAATACTGACAGTGAGAACATTCATCACCACACATATCATCCTTCTCTCACCTCTGTAACCCCATGACAGTAGAGAACATTCATCACCACACATATCATCACTTCTCTCACCTCCTCTGTGCTGACAGGTGAGAACATTCATCACCACACATATCATCTTCTCTCACCTCTATACTGACGGTGAACGTTCATCACCACATATCATCATTCTCTCCTCCTCCATACCCTTCGTGGTAACATTCATCACCACACAATCATCACTTCTCTCCTCTATCTGACAGTGAGAACATTCATCACCACACACATATCATCACTTCTCTCACCTCTATGTACTGACAGGTGAGAACGTTCCGTCCCACACACATTCATCACTTCTCTCCACCTCTACTGACCGGTGAGAACATCCACCATATCATCTTCTCTCACCTCTATACTGACGGTAGAACATTCATCACCACACATATCATCACCTTCCTCCTCTTATGACGGTGAGACATCATCACCACACATCATCTTCTCTCACCTCTATACTGACAGGTAGAGACATTCATCCCACACATATCATCACCTTCTCTCACCTCTGTACTGACAGGTGAGAACATTCATCACCACACATATCATCATTCTCACCTCTGTACTGACGGTGAGAACATTCATCACCACACATATCATTCCTTCTCACCTCTGTACTGACGGTGGGAACATTCATCTCCATCCATCACCTTCTCTCACCTCTATACTGACAGGTGGGAGACATTCATCACCACACATATCATCCACTTCTCTCACCTCTGTACTGACAGTGAGAACATTCATTCACCACACACATCATCACTTCCTCTCACCCCTCTGTATGGGGAACATCATCACCACCACACATCATCACTTCTCTCACCTCTATACTGACAGGTGAGAACATTCATCACCACACATATCATCTAGCTTCTCTCACACTCCTCTATGCTGACAGGTGAGAACATTTCATACCACACATATCATCACTTCTCTCCACCTCTATGCTGACAGGTGAGAACATTCATCACCACACATATCATCACTTCTCTCTCACCTCTATACTGACAGTGAACTTCATCACCACAATCATCCAACCTTCTCCTCTATTGCTGACCAATGGGAACATTCATTCATACATATCATCACTTCTCTCACCTCTGTACTGACGGTGAGAACATTCATCACCACACATCATATCATCACTTCTCTCACCTCTATACTGACAGTGAGTTGGGAACATTCATCCACACATATCATCACTTCTCTACACCTCTATACTGACAGTGAGAACATTCATCACCACACACCATCATCACGCTCTCACCTCTATGCTGAGAAGGGAACATTCATCCACCACACATATCATCACTTCTCTCACCTCTGTACTGACAGTGAGAACATTCATCACCACACATATCATCACTTCTCTCACCTCTGTACTGACAGGTGGAGAACATTCATCCTCCACACATATCATCACTTCCTCTCACCTCTATGACTGACAGTGAGATTCAATCACCACACATATCATCACTTCTCTCACCTCTGTACTGACGTGAGAACATTCGTCACCACCACATATCATCACTTCTCTCACCTCTATGCTGACAGGTGGGACCGAACATCACCTAACTACATATCATCACATTCTCTTATATCACCTTCTCTATCTCTGACGTGGGAACATTCATCCACACATATCATGCTTCTCTCACCTCTATACTGACGGTGAACATTCATCACCACACATATCATCACTTCTCTCACCTCTATACTGACGGTGAGAACATTCATCACCACACATATCATCACTTCTCTACCTCTATACTGACGGTGAACATTCATCTTACCACATATCATCACTCTCTCCTCTATACTGACCGTGGGAGCATTCATCACCACACATCATCACTTCTCTCACCTCTGCTGACGGTGAGAACATTCGATCACCACACATATCATCCACTTCTCTCAGTACTGACCAGGTGCCAGAGGAACATTCATCACCATCATATCATCACTTCTCTCACTCCTCTATGCTGACAGTGAGAACATTCATCACCACCACATACATCATCATCACTTCTCACCTCTATACTGACAGTGAGAACATTCATCACACACATATCATCACTTCTCTCACCTCTGTACTGACGTAAGACATGAGAACATTCATCACCACACATCATCATCTCACTTCTCTCACCTCTATACTGACAGTGAGCATTCATTCATCACCACACATATCATCCTTCTCACCTCTGCTGACGTGGGAGAACATTCAACACCACACACATCATCACTTCTCTCACCTCTATCTGACGTGAACATTCATCCCCCACAATCATCACTTCTCTCACCTCTGGTACTGACAGGTGAGAACATTCATTCACCACACATCATTCCTTCTCCCCTCTACTGACAGTGGGGGCATTCATCCCACACAATCTCATCACTTCTCCACCTCTATACTGACAATTGAGAACATTCATCACACCACATATCGTCCACTTCTCTCACCTCTGTGCTGACAGGTGAGAACATTCGATCCCTCCCACAATCATCACTTCTCTCCACCTCTATACTGACGGTGGGAACCATTCGTCCACCACACTTATCATCACTTCTCTCACCTCTGTACTGACAGGTGAGAACATTCATCCACCACACCACATCATCACTTCCTCTCACTCCTCTGTACTGACAGGTGAGGCGATTCATCACCACACATGTGCCGCTTCTCTCACCTCTGTGCTGACGGTGAGACATTCATCACCACACACCATCATCACTTCTCTCCACTATACTGACGGTGAGAACATTCATCACCACACATCATCAGTCTTCTCTCACCTCTGTACTGACAGGTGAGAACATTCATCACCACACACCATCATCACTTCTCTCACCTCTGTACTGACAATGAGAACATTCATCACCACACATATCATCACTTCCTCTCACCTCTGTACTGACAGTGAGAACATTCATCACCACACACATCCCACCTTCTCTCACCTCTGTCTCCAGGTGAGACATTCATCACCACACACCATCATCCACTTCGCTCCGACCTCTCTGAGGTGAGAACATTCATCACCACCACATATCATCACTTCTCTGCCTCTGTGCTGACAGTGAGAACATTCATCCACACCACACATATCATTCTCCTTCTCTACCGCATATGCTGACGGTGAGGGGGAACATTCATCACCACACTTATTCATCACTTCCTCTCCACCTCTTTACTGACGGTGAGGAACATTCATCACCACACACATCAATCTTCTCACCTCTATACTGACCGGTGGAGTGAACATTCATCACCACAGCATATCATCACTTCTCTCACCTCTATACTGACAGGTGAGAAGCATTCATCACCACACATATCATCACTTCTCTACCTCTGTACTGACAGGTGAGAACATTCATCACCACACACATCATCACTCTCCTCTATACTGACTGACAGTGACGGTATTCATCCACACCATATCATCAGGCTTCTCTCCTCTGTACTGACAGGTGAGAACATTCATCACCACACATATCATCACTTCTCTCACCTCTATACTGACCAGTTGAACATTTCATCCACCACACAATCTGGACTTCTCTCACCTCTTACTGACGGTGAACATTCATCACCACACATATCATCCTCACTCTCACCTCTGTACTCCGAGGTGAGAACATTCATCACCACACATATCATCGCTCTCACCTCTATACTGACGGTGAGAACATTCATCTACCACACATATCATCTCCTTCTCCTCTGCCTCGATGCTGACGGTGAGACATTCATCACTACCCACATATCATCAAGCTACTTCTCACCTCTATGCTGACCGGTGGGAACATTTCATCACCACATATCCATCCATTCATACCTCTGTGCTGACGGTTGGGCATTCATCACCACACACCATCATCACTTCTATCACCTCTGCAGCCGGGTCAGACATTTCCATCACCACACCACGTCCCATCACTTCAGCTTCCTCTCATCCTGCTGACCCGGTGGGAAGGTCATTCATCACCACACATATCAATCCCCACTTCTCTCACCTCTGTACTGACGGTGAGAGGGACATTCATCACCACACATCATCAAGCCTCTCCACCACCAACTTGCTGACCAATTGGGAGGGAACATTCATCACCACCACATCGTAAACTTATCTCACCTCTATGCTGACCCAGGTGAGACCATTCATCACCACACATATCATCCTTCTCTCACCTCTGTACTGACGGTGAGACATTCATCACCACACATCATCAGCCTTCTCACCTCTGTACCTGACCAGGTGAGAACATTCATCTACCACACATCAATCACTTCCACTCACCTCTATCTGAGACAGTTGGGAACCATTCATCCACCACACACCTGCTCATCAGCCTTCTCACCTCTATACTGACGGTGAGGGAACATTTCATCACACCACACATCCATCAAGCCTTCTCCGCACCTCCCTATACTGACAGGTGAGAACCATTCATCACCACACATATCATCACTTCTCCACACCTCTATACTGGACAGGTGAAGGAGCATTTCATCACCGCACCCACACGTTATCGCCTTCTCTCACCTCTGTACTGACGGTGGGAACGAACATTCCATCACCACCACACATCAATCACTTATCCTCTATACGGCCCGTTGAGACTGACATCCTGGGGACATTCATCCAGTAAGCATCACTTCTCGCCTCTTGTACCCAGGTGAGGAACATTCCATCCCCACCCCACCCCACACCCCATCATCACCTTCTCGCCTCTATACTGACAGGTGAAGGGAACATTTCTATCCTCCACACACATCTATCTGACCTTCTCACCTCTGTACTGACCAGTGAGGGAACATTCATCACCACACACATCATCCACTTCTCCTCCCACCACTATACTGGACAGAGGGAACATTTCATCACCACCACACACATCATCCAGCTACTCTCCACCTCTGCTGACAGGTGAGGGAACATTCATCCACCACCGCACATCATCACTTGCCTCTCCACCTGCTATGCTGACGGTGAGGGAACATTCAATCCACCACACATATCATCTGCACTTCTCACCTCTGTACTGACGGTGGGAACAACCTTCATCCTGCCACGTATCATCAGCTTTATCTCCATATTATTGCTGACAGGTTGAGGGGACATTTTCATCTACCACATATCAATTCATTTACTCCCGCACCTCTGTATACTGACAATTGAGAACGTTAATTCGTCCTTACATATCATTCCTTCTCTCACCTCTGATGCTGACGGGTCAGACATTCATCTACCACACACATCATCATTCTCTCCACCTCCTATACTGACCGGTGGGAACATTCATCCACCACACTTATCATCACTTCTTCTCTCACCTCTGTACTGACCCAGTAGATTGGAACATTTCATCACCACACATATCATCACTTCTCACCTCTGTACTGACAGTAGGGAACTATTTCATCACCACACTTATCATCCACTTCTTCTCCTCCTTGTGCTGACAGGTAGGGAGAACCATTGATCATCCACCACATATCATCCTTATCCTCCACCTATACAGCCAGGTGAGGACATTTCCATCTACCATGTCACATTATGATACCTTATCCCCTCTACTGACCAGGTGGAGGAACCATTTCATCCTCACCACATCATCACTTCAGCCTCTCACCTCCTATACTGACAGGTTGAGAACATTTCATCCATCACACCTTATCATCCTTCTCTCCACCTCTATACTGACAGTGAGGGAACATTTCATCACCACACATATCATCCACTTCTCTCACCACTATACTGAGCGGTGAAGAACATTCCATCCTTACACATATCATCACTTCTCTCACCTCTATGCTGACGGTGGGAACCAGATTCATTCCCACCACACTTATCATCCACTTCTCACCTCTACCTGCTGTACGGTGGAGGAACATTTCCAATCACCCCACGCTTATCATCCAGCCATCTCACCTCTGTACTGACCACCAGGTGGGAACGTTCATTCAACCACACACGCGTCATCCCGGATTCCAGCCCCCTCCTCACCTCTATGCTGACAGGTGAGAGCATTCATCACCACCACCTTATATCATCACTTACTCTCACCTATATATTGCTGACAGGTGAGAACATTCAGCCACCACAACATCATGCACTTCTCTCACCTCCTCTATGACTGGTGAGAACATTCATCCACCACACATATCATTCAAGCTACTCTCACCTCTATACTGACGGTGACAGCATTCATCACCACACACATCATCCACTTCTCTACCTCTATGCTGACCGGTGGAGAACATTCATCCACCTACACTTATCGTCATTACTTCTCTTACCTCTATACTGACCAGGTGGGAGAACGATTCATCACCACACGCTATCATCACTTCTCCTCCACCACTATACTGACGGTGAGAACATTTCATCACCACCACTTATCATCCCCACTTCTTCTATATATACTGACAGGTGAAGACGATTCCATCACCACCACCTTCATCATCACTTCTCTCACCTCTATGCTGACCATTGGAGGGAACATTCATCACCACACATATCATCACTTCTCCTCACCACCTATACTGACAGGGTGAGGAACATTTCATCCTACACCACCTTATCATCACTTCTCACTTGATCTATACTGACAATTGAGACATTCATCACCACCCCCATTATCATCAGCTTACTCTCACCTCTGTACTGACGGTGGGAACGTTCGATCACCACCACATATCATGCCATTCTCTCACCTCTATACTGACGGTGAGAACCATTTCATCACCACACATATCATCCCAGCTTCTCACCTCTATACTGGACGGAGAACAACATTTTCAATCCACCCACACATATCATCCACTTCTCTCCACCACTATACTGACAGTGAGACATTCATTATGCACCTTGTTATGCATTCCTTCACTATATATACCTGACAGGTGAGAACATTCCATCCACCACACATCATCACCTTCTCACACCTCACTGTACTGACAGTGGGAACGACATTCCATCCACCACATATCTCATCACTTCTCTCACCTCTGTGATGGACCGGTAGGAACATTCATCACCACACCACATCATCACTTGCTTCCTCCACCACCCTATACTGGACGGTGAGAAACATTCCATCACCGCACCATCATCAGCTTCTCTCACCTCCTGTACTGACCAGGTGGAACGAATTCATTCATCCACCACATCATCACTTCTCTCCACCTATACTGACGGTTGAGAACATTTCATCTACACCATAGCATCACTTCTCTCACCTCTGTACTGACAGGTGGGAAGCGTTCATCACCACACATATCATCACCCTTCACCTCTCCGCCCCTCTATTGCTGGACAAGTTAGGAGAACATTCATCCATCCCCACCACACCAGTACAATCCTTTCTCTCACCTCTATACTGACTGGTGGAGAACATTCATCCTACCACACATCATCCACTTATCTTCCCCACCTCCTATACTGACAGGTTGAGAACCATTTCATCACCACACCACATCATCACCTTCTCCTCACCTCTATACTGACGGTGGGAACATTCATCCACCACACTTATCATCACTTCTCTCACCTCTGTACTGACAGGTGGGAACATTCATCCACCACACATATCGTCACTTCCTTCTCACCTCTATACTGACGGAGAAGAACATTCATACACCACCTTATCATCATTCCTTCTCACCTCTGTACTGACAGGTGGGAACATTCATTCATCCACACATATCAGCTCCACTTCTCTCCACCTCTATCTGACGGTGGGAACGAACATTCATCCTACACATATCATCACTTCTCACCTGCCTCTATGCTGACCAGGTGAAGGAACATTTCAATCACCACCACACATCCATCCACACTTCTCACCTCTATGCTGACGGTGAGGAAGCATTCATCACCACACTTATCATCAGCCTTCCTCTCACCTCTATGCTGACCCAGGTGGGGAGGACATTCATCCTACACATATCATCACTTCTCTCACCACTATGCCTGACAGGTGGGAACGACATTCCATCACCACCATTCATCCACCTTCTCTCCTCTATACTGGACAGGTGGGGAACGGGTTCAACCTAATCCACCATACTTATCATCACTTCTCTCCACCTATGCTGGACCGGATTGGGGAACGACATTCCATCCACGATTATCATCAAGCCTACTCATCACCTCTGTGCTGAGCAGGTGGGAACATTCATCACCACACATATCATCACTTCTCTCCACCTATATGCTGACGGTGGGAACGTTCATCACCACACTTATTCATCATCCTTCTCTCACCTCTGTACTGACAGGTGAGAACGCCATTTCATCCACCACACATATCATCACCTTCTCTCACCTCTATACTGACCCAAGTTGGGAGAACATTCATCACCACACCCATATCATCAGCCTTCCTACCTCTATACTGACAGGTAGGAACATTCATCTACCACACATCATCACTTCTCTCCACCTCTATGCTGACAGGTGGAACATTCATCCACCACACTTATCATCCAAGCCTTACTCCACCTCTGTTACTGACCAGGTGAGAACGATTTCATCACCACACATATCATCAGCTGATCTCACCACTATGCTGGACAGGTGAGGAACATTCATCACCACGATTATCATCACTTTCTATCACCTCTATGCTGACGGTTGGGAACATTCATCACCACACTTATCATCAAGCCTCTCACCTCTATACTGACCCAGTGAGGGAACATTCATCACCACACATATCATCCCACCTTCTCTCACCCACCCTATCCACAGACCCGGTGCAGGGACATTCAATCCACCGCACCTTATCTATCCTTCTCTCACCTCTATACTGACGGTGGGAACGATTCATCACCACCACTTATCATCACCTTCTCTCGCACCTCTGTGCTGACGGTGAAGACATTCATCACCACATATCATCCAGCTATCTCACCTCTGTATACTGACAGGTGGGAACATTCATCACCACCACATCCATCATCCACTTCTCTCCCACCTATATACTGACGGTGGGAACGATTCATCCACCACACACTTATCATCCACTTCTCCTCACCACTTATACATGACGGTGGAACATTCATCCACCACACTTATCATGCCAGCCTCTCACCTCTATGCTGACAGGTGAGAACGATTCCATCACCACATCCATCATCCGCTCACACCTCTGTACTGACCAGGGTGAGAACATTCATCACCACACATATCATCCACTTCTCACACCTCTGTGCTGACAGTGAGGAACATTCCATCCACACCACATCATCCACTTCTTCTCTGCCTCTATACTGACCAGGTGGGAACGAACATTCATCACCACACACATCATCACCTTCTCACACCTCTGTACTGACAGGTGAAGGAACATTTCATCACCACCCCACCTTATATCATCCACTTCTCATCATCTGTACTGACGGTGAGGACATTCATCCACCACACATATCATCACTTCTCACCTCCTGTACTGACCGGTGGAACATTCACCATCCACCACACATATCATCCACTTCACACCTCTGTACTGGACAATTGAGAACATTCATCACCACACATATCATCAACTATTCTCACCTCTGTACTGACAGTTGGGAAGCATTCATCACCACACATGCATCCACTTCTCTCGCCTCTATGCTGACAGGTTGGGAGAACGATTTCATCACCACACATCATCATCCTTCTCACACCTCTGTACCATGACAGTAGGAGCATTCATTCATCCACACATATCATCCCACTTCTCTCCCACCTCTGTACTGACCAGTAGGAGACATTCATCACCACACATATCATCCACTTCACACCTCTGTACTGACAGGTGAGGGAACATTTCATCACCACACAATATCATCCACTTCTCTCACCTCTGTACTGACCAGTTGGGAACATTTCATCACCACACCCATATCATCACTTCTCTCACCTCTCATACTGACAGGATGAAGGCATTCATCACCATATATCATCACTTCCTCTCACCTCCTGTACTGACAGTTGAGAACATTCATCACCACACATATCATCACTTCCTCACCTCTGTACTGACGGTTGGAGAACATTTCATCACCACACATATCATCCACTTCTCCTCCACCTCTGTACTGACGGTGAGAACATTCATCACCACACACATATCATCCTTCTCTCACCTCTGTACCTGAACGGTGAGGACATTCATCACCACACACCATCATCACTTCTCTCTACCTCTATCACTGACCCAGGTAGGGAACATTCATCACCATACACATATCATCACCTTCTCTCACCTCTGTACTGACAGGTTAGGAGAACATTCCATCCTACCACACATATCATCCTTCCTTCTCACCTCTGTACTGACAATTGAGAACATTCATCAACAACATATCATGAAAATGTCATAAACCATCAGGCTGGAGAAACTTGATCTGATA